>NW_026933217.1:0-130000 GCF_032062105.1 Saccostrea cuccullata | reverse complement strand
TATGACGTGATACAAGAGTAGTTTTAATTAAGATATACAGTTCTCTTTATCCGTAATTGATTTCGATGAATGTTGTTGACAAGGTTAAATGTAATAGAAATTAATGTTTTTGCAAAATACTTTTGAAAAATTACTATTTTATACAGTTTTGGTATGATTTTATCATAATATGAAAAAAAAATAGACTACCCTTAGTTATATACGTTCATGACAAGGAGCACACGGCGGGTGTCACCGGTCAGGGTATACTCACTCCACCATGACACCTGATCCCACTCCGATGTTTTGGAGGTCCATGTTTAATCTGCTCCAATTTAGTATTCTTTAATGGACGTTTGACGTAAATACTCGTACTGTTCGTTATATCCATATATTTCATTATATTGTTTATCGGACTTTGATTTCATCAAATAATGTTGACAATGTAACTTAAAATATCAATTTCTGTCAAATACTTCCAAATTCCTCCCTCTGCTATAGCTTTTATCAGACTTCAATGTAACTTGAGACTTAAGTATATAACACCAAGGTACATAATTCAGTATTGAAAATTGTACTTTGTTACAAAAATTTGAAAATTCTCCGGAATGCTTCTACTGATACTGTACTGAGATACATAAATTGTCTTATTCTTTTCTCTCTCTTTTTTGATTTGATGAATCAGGGTTCTTCATAATTTCAAATTGAACTGTAACGCATGATTGACGCAATTAAAGTGCTAATATCCTTGGTCATTTGGCAACAATATTCCCAAAGGAATCACGAAATAAATGAGTTAATAACACATTCATTGTGATTTTGTTGTTTTCAACAAAACTGATATTTATTATAAGTACATGTACCTATGATAAAACAATTATTTGCTTATAAAATCCCAAATTAACTGTGCCAGTAGTATCATATTTTAAGCATTTATCTTTTCAATAGTTATTAAAGGACAGAGGCAATTCTAGAAGGTCACACACTCGCGCCTACATCAGTCTATACATAAGTAAAGTCTCGAAGAATATTTATTGAGCAAACGAAACAATGAGTCCTAATTAGAGCAAATAAGCAGTTTATCATTAGAAACTGATTTATAAAATTTATATACTTTTCTCATGCTGAGACAAAAATCTTACTATGGCGGTTATATTTTCACTATTGTGGCGGAACTGTGACGCTAATATTTTAACTCTGACGTTAAAAAATTGACTGAGGTGGGACTTCCTTGTTAAACGGCCCATGGATAACCCTTTACGAATGGTGAACTTAAATCAAAATTTTGAAATACTCTTAAAAACCCCTTTTGTAGTTTAAGTCTGATTGCAATATTCTTTACCACAATAAAGAAACTTTAAAAAGAGTCATTATTCTATTTATTGCTTTTACAGAATGTCAAGTTCAGTTAAGTTCTACTTTTCTCTTCTTTTGGTTTAAGCAAACCCGAGGAGCTAAAGTTTTGACAGAGACTCACGAACCAGACAAGTCTATTACCAAATATACTCTGAACATCTTGTGTAAATACTGTTGAGACAAATATTCTAAGCAAAACGTATGAATTACACGACCGGGCCGCCGAAGAACAATGTTGTGTCGAGCAATATCCTACATTAAAGGCAGAGATTTTTTACCGGGTGGTAAATTCCAGGTGAGGGCGGGGCTTATTTCAGTACAGGTGTGAAAGCCTTGCGGGCTAGCAGTCTACCTGGGGTCTACCTGGGGTCGCTTACTATACACAGGAAGTGATTTAATACACAAGAAATACCCAAGCCGAACTTCACCTGTGTTGGAATTGATTTGGGGAAGATTTTAAATTTGTATTAAAAATAAGAATAAAAATTATTATCTCAACATTAATATCTGTTTGTGTTTGTATGCGGACTTGTACACACTGTATGTGTTTATTATTATTATGAGGCCGTAGTTATGTAGAATGTACGGGAATTAGTGAAAATTCTGGCGTAGTATATCGAGACAATTTAAAATAAAAAAAAAGTTTTAATCATTATTATCTCATAATTTATACTGAAATGTGTTTGAATGAGATCGTAAATATTTTTAATGCAGAAATGTACGGGAACTGGTTTGTTAAATTTGCTGTGAGAAAAAGAAAACGGAAGAAGAATGTAATTGAGATATTCCGCTATAAAAATTCATCAAATACGTTGTTTGATTTTAATTTGATGTAATTAGAATAGAGGACGTTAGCCATCGGGAAAATTATGCATTTGTTTTTATTACCAAGAAAATACATAATTGTCCGATGTTTACAGCTCTAGCCACGCGGAGGCCTTCTCTTAGTAGTGCCACTTTTTTGTTTGTTTTTAATTTGATGTAATTAGATTAGAGGACGTTAGCCATCGGAAAATTATGCATTTGTTTTTATTGATACCAAGAAAATACATAATTTTCCGACGTTTCCAGCTCTAGCCACGGGGAGGCCTCCTCTATGTAGAGCCACTTTTTTTTTTCTTTTCTTTTTTTTTTTTTTTTTTTTTTTTGGTGGGGGGCTTCTTTTAGAAGCGTAGTGTCAATCTAACTCAGTTGATCAAGGAATCTGTGCCAGATATTGTCTCTGTACTTGAATGTCATGGGGACCAGCGTCTTCACAGATTTTCCTGTCACTGTCTCGTACACGCCCGTGCTCTGTCTGTCGACGTTTTCATTCCAGTGGCAGATAGCTAATGAAGTCCTCATCTTGTAGGAATCATCACCGAAACTAATCCTCTTGTCGTGGAAAATGTTGAGGACATTGTTGAAGTACTCCACATAGTACGTGTCCATGGCATAAACATAGTCCTCTGGGCACTTGTACACGATCGTTTTCCTGACTGCGCAGTTCAGCAGATTCTCGGCAACCGGATCTCTTATCATAACTTTGCTCGGCTCATAATTTGGATCAGTGCGACAGCGGCTCACTTCAGGACAGTTATGATGAATGTTCTTGTAGTGTTCAACGATGTTATCAAGTCGTTTGATAAGTAGATCAGGGTCATTGTCACAATTCCTCATACTGTACTGTAAATGGAGTCGCACGGAATGAACTTTGTCCGTAAGCTCCTCGTGCCAGGAAGAACGATGCTGTTTCTTGGGTCCCTTGGCGACTTTCGCAATTTCCTTCTCTACCGCCTTAGCTGCGTGCCAGGTATCATTCTGATTAATGGTGTCTGGTCGCTCTTCTCTGATGAATTTGTTCACGCTGGCGTTCCTATCATGCGCATGCATTCGAACTGTCACTGGGCCACCGATGCTTGGAATGTCGCTATCAAAAAACTCGTAGAGTCTTTTGGTCCCAAGGAGTTCGTGACGTTGGGCACAGGGATCGTCAGTCCGAGTTACATGCTCCTCGCGGATGACCTTATGAGTTGCATTTCCGATGCACACGACGTTAGTGTCTTTGGAGTTTTTCCTGAAACCGTGCCTAGCATCTGTGAGGATGTCGATGGCGCCGTTGTTTTCCAGGGACAAGGCGATTTCCTCTTGGAGGGATCTGTTGCACGAGACTTCCCGTTCCATAAGCACTGCCGTCGTGTACTTGGACAATAGGTCTTTGGCGTCAGCTTCTCCGAGGGAATTGAACTTCAGGGCATCTTGGAGTCGAGACACTTGGTTCGGAAGAAGTCCGGTGCTAAGAGTTGCATGAGCCCATCTGGCGTTGGTCAGGAAAGTTCCATTCGGGAGGTACACGGAACTACTCCATGAGGCTGTGTGTCCAGAAGAGCACGACAGATGGAAAACACCGACAGTTCCGCACATAATTGTTTGATCAGGTCTGAAGTAGAGTTGATCTCTGCACGCAGTGCTGTGGCGTTGGGTTGTCTGGATCAACATGGCAATAGCGCTGTCAGTACACATTAAATACTTGGTTTCCGCTGTACCAATGGGGGGACCACTGTGTGGTGTAGTCTCTAGGTCGCTGTGTAGTAACGCGTCTAGGGCCCTCTCGATAATCTCAGTGTTGTTTAGGCGCTGATCTCTAGATCTGAAGTGGTTTTTCAGCTTCGTCATCTTCTGGCGGATCTTTGACGACATGGCATCATCTCCCGGTAACTCCAGTTTGAACGATGCAGATCTCTTTCGCGCACTTCCCGGGGTTTTCGGTGTTCTAGGAGTGGTAGGTGTACTATCCATTACAGGAAAAATTCGTTGAATTCTATCACAAAATACGTGTTTACTCTGTGAAAAATAAACAGCAACTGAGGTTGCCGTATATACTACTACAACCCTTTGTTTTCTCAGCACAGAGTTACCCCCAAGTTTTGGGCATACTGGGAGACAAACCCCCACTAAACCCGCACTTCAGCTACTGTTGTGTTGATACCCCTTTCTTACGGTAGTACCGAATACGTTCAGGTGTATAATCTGGCTACAAAACACCCAGTACTTCAACCATTTTCCTATAAAGCGTAGATTAAAATTAATTTATTCTATTTTTTTTTCATTAATCGAAGGATACTAAAACTTTACACAACACGCATAAAACTATGCCATTAGTTCTTATATTATGTTCAATGAATATCTTTTAAAAATGTTCGTGCTATTATGTGTATAAATTTATAGTGTGTTGGGGACGTTAGCCATCAGTCCTTATAGCGATCGTTTGTATAAATAATTATTAAATTCTTCTTATCTTGATAAATAATTTTAATTTCAATTCAATAAAAATATATTTGCAATATGATCGCTATAAAGACGAATGTTTCCAGCTCTAGCCACGTGGAGGCCTCACCTGTATAGAGCCATCTTTTTTTTTTTTATTTATTTATTTATTTCACAACATTTTTCACACAGTTTATTTTCAATGTCAGTGCCACAAATGGCCCATGTAAGGCTGATCGGGGGGAATAGGAAACCAGTCCCTCACTTGACGTACCACACAGTTTGGCATAATATCCCGTTTGTATGCATGGGACTGCCACACAAAACGACGATGTCGACGATCTTGACTAAGTGCTTGAGACTTTCTTTCTATGTATCGTTCGTCCTGCCAAACGCCTCTGTGACATAACATTGTCCAAAACTTTTTATAACACATCTTTCGTTTCAATCTATTCTTCGTAGAAGGTCGACTACTTTTTTCAGGCCACCAAAGTTGCCGATTGTTTTCGTGCATTACGCATGGTCGACAGAAACAGTCAAGACACGCAGCGTAGCCGTCTGACGGTTCAATGATGGGGTCAACTTGAGAATGAGATACAACGGATTCTTCTTGTTCAGGTTCCCAATTCCAGTCATTATAGGCAAATAAAGCTTCAATAGCCGCCAATTTATCTTCAGAAAGATGTACTGTTACTTTCGTCGTCATGTTCAAGAATAAATATAAAATAAGCCAGACCATAGTCAGCATATTAAAATTCCTGTTAGATTAATAATTATGTACTCATAATTAATTTTATTTTGGAAAACAGATTTTCTAATTTTTGTTTAATCAGTCGGTAAAAATCAAACGCATTGTTGTTTATTGATCCCCGCGATCGAATCACACTCCAGGTAATATCGCGCTCAAGCGATCACGTCAATCAAATCTAGCGCTATTGTCTCTTACCTTGATTGACAGCCGGCGTGTTTTTGATGTTTTACAGGTAAAAATAAGGGAGGTGCTTAAAATCTCTGCCTTTAAGTATTTTTTTTTTAAAACATAATCTTGAAAGTTCGTTTCGCTCCAACATTTGAATACAGCTGTATCTACATTGATGATCAGCAGACTAATTCTTCCTATTTTATTAGTTCTTTATATATTTGAATTCAGAAACGGTAATATCGCCTCCTTTCGTTAAAAAAACCTGCAAAATGATTTCGTATTAAAATGGTTAGGGTGACTTTCGGCTAATTATATTATTCTAAATATTTCTTTGACCTTACATCTATTTAATGAATACATTTTGATTGAAAAATATGCATTTGTTACAAGTATTTTATCTTTTACATCGCTATTTACTGAGAAGTTCAGAAACTAGGCCTTGGAGCCATTTGATATGTAAACCAGATCTCTCTCTCTCTCTCTCTCTCTCTCTCTCTCTCTCTCTCTCTCTCTCTCTCTCTCTCTCTCACTCTCTCTTTGATTCTGAACCCAATTAAGTTCAAACAGATTTGAACATATTTTCTTTTTTAAGGGTTCATCTAAGAAAAATATTTGCAAACTTGAATATTTATATTTGAACAAAGAATAGAAAGAGATATACGTTTAGGGTGTTTCCGTTGGGTAAAGGTAGGGCTTGGATTAATGTTTGTATAAGGCATCATACATTAATTTTAATAAGGAAATGCAGGGAAATAAGACATTAAAATAAAAATGTTTATTTTTTTCTTTTTATTTATAGTCCTTGGTGATAGGATGCAGTATTATTTTTTAATTGCAATAATATACCGTACAAGTAGAATTGTCCTTAGGAATTGTATTCAATTTTTAGCGAAATTTGATTTTAGCGATTTCAAAATGATCAATAAAGAACATATTACAAACTAGAGGTACTGTGCGCAATCAGCTAAATAAATAACATCCCCCGCCTCCCATAATGTCCATGATTTCCTGTATAGTTTAACGATAATGTGTAAGGAGAAAGAGGAATACATGTAACCCGTCCTATCAGATGTTATTCAGAATAAAATTTGATTGGAGGAGTTTTTCTCTCTTTACACATAACCGTAAAATATACAGCAAAACATGGACATGGGAGGCGGAGGTATCATGTAGTGAGGTCATTGCTCACAGTACCTCTAGTTTAATACCCACGTCCTTCTTCCAAAAGTAACATCATCGCTATATTTTTGTGTATTCTTGACTTAAACAACTTACAATTAATCTGTTTTTTTTTCTGGTGCATCAAATGATAATGAGGAATACACTTTAAATATCATGATCCTATTTATCTTGGCTGATAGTAATACATCTGTGCTGAGAAAGATACTATAAGTATTGACTTATGTTCTGAAGACAGCTTTCTTTCTCAAAGAAATTACTTAAAGTAATTACAAATCTCAAACAATTATATTTTCATGACAAATAACTATATGAATAAGCATATTTTAAAAAAAAAATAATAAACCGAAAGAATACAGGACGAGATATCAGAAGCACTTCCATGTACCATACGTACAAGTACTCGGGCCTACCTACTTTGATATATATTTTACACGTTATGGTGGACAGCATAATTTTAGAATCATCAAATAGACTATCAAATGTTATATTGATTTTGTTTCCTAATTGTTTATGTGACATTTTCTCTTGCAGATGAACTTCACGTGGGTGAGGACAACGTGTGGAGGACAAAGATATCAGGTGAGTAACATACATGTGTTGCAACCACTATTGAAATAACGACCACTATTGGCCTCATAGCTCACCTGAGTAGCAATGGTGATGTCGTTCTTTACCCAACATCCCCATTGTAATACCTAGTGCGGCCTCGCCCCCCCCCCCCCCGGGGAATTAAAAATTTAGATTCTACACTACCCCAGGATGCTTCCACAGACGTTTCATTTAGCTTTTCTGGCCCAGTGTTGAGAAGAAGATTTTCAAAGTTTGTTCTTATATTTTTATGTAAAACTTGGATTCCCTATTGTGACCCCGCTCAACTCCCGGGGGTCATGATTTGAACAATTTAGAATCACTCTACCCCATGATGCTTCAATATAAGTTTCAGCTTTTCTGGCCAAGTGGTTGTTAAGATTTTCAAAGTTTATTCCTATATATTTCTATGTAAAACTTGGATTCCCTATTGTGGCCCCGCCCAACCCCCCCGGGGGGGGTGTAATGATTTGAACAATTTCAGGTCTGTCCTCATATGTAATTTTATCAAATTTTTCAACTACAAACATTAATTTGCGACTTGAACATTTACCTACATTTCTGTACCTCTTTATACTTTTGACTTTTGAAATACAATTTAAAGTTCATATTAAACTTCTTGCAAAATCTTTACTTGTTTTAATTTTGTTGATAATTTATTACAATGGTTGACCTTTCGCCTGTTACGTAGGATTGGCTGTCCCTTTCTCTATGACCAAAAAGGACCTGAAAAAATCAAGTTTCATCACACTCATGCAAACATCCTCACCGCATTTCTCAGGTGATAAGTTCAGCATCTTTGACTATTATTATCTGATACTAGGAAAAATATCGATCCCCTCGTGTCCTATCGTTTCTCTCACTCACTAATTTCTGTTATTTACATGTATCTATTTTTATGCATTTCTTGTTATGATACAAGAAAGTGAATGTTCGCTTGTTCTCTCAAACATTAATCTCTGTTGGGTATCTATTTTTATGCAATTTTTGGTATGATATTACATCTTTTTGTCTTCAAACTGGCGATTGGATTTGTTTTACTATTGTGTTATAATATCGGTCCTATTAAAAAAACAATAGACTCTATTTGTAATTTAAGGGGAGTCTTCTTAACAGCTAGTTTCCCGAGGAACCAGTATTTAGAGGCAAGAGCCTGCTCTACATTAACATTTTGATACGTGTGATTAGGCAAGACTTATCTGAGGGGGAAAGCTCAGGAAGATCCTAAAACATTTCTTAACATAGTTAAAGAAGCACTTAAAGAAAAGCATAAACTGAAGGTATGAGAGACCATTTTTTAGGATAATCTCAAGACTAGAAAATTAAAATATTACAAAGAAAAGATAGATATTTGGATTTTAATTTTTTTGTAAATCATCCAAGCCGTTTCCAAGAACTTGCGCACGCGAAATCGGTAGAAAAAAATATAAAAATTGTGAAAAAGAATTTGACGATATTAGAAAAAAATAGTCTAGTTACAATGTAGTAATTTAAATTGTCAAGAATGACTTAAATTCTAAAGTATTACCAGTTGTTCAAGAAATCCAAATTTCAATGTAATGAAAATGTAACATCAAAGGTTGATTGATTGATTGTATATTGTTTATCGTCCCTCTTGAGAATTTTTCACTCATGCATATGGAGACGCCATCACTTGCCGGTGGAGAGCTGCAAATTTTGTCCTATACTCGGCACTAAGGGCCATTGAGCAGGGAGGAATCTTTGTCGTACTAGCACCTACAACGACACGGGGCCTCGGTTTATACGGTCTCATCCGAAGGACCGGTCTCCATGTGCAACAGTGGGATTAGAACCCGCGACGTAAGGATTTACTTCTTACTTTCCGACTCTAGAGCAAACGCTCTAACCCCTTTGCCAAAACATCAAAGATATTTTAGACATTTTTTTCTTATGTAATCTATTTAATTTATCTTATGTTGGATAAAAAATTTATGTCAGAATCAGCGTTTATATGCCAGTCAGAAAAAAAGAAAACAACTTCCTGAAAAATAAAGAGGGAACTATCCCGTACTCAATTTATTTATTCGAGGGGGAGGGTTTAGAAAACGAATCTTCAACAAAAAAATGATGAACTTTAAATGATGTTATGCCAGGATCAAAAGATCCCGTGTGCATACTGTCTGCAAGATTGTCTGTGTTTATATGCCTGTCTATTGTCAACTTCAACATAACTCATAACTATTGCCTGTCAAGGGCACAGTGTAAGTCTGACGAAATCTTAAGATGTTTCATAATCCCAGTGCCAAACAGAACTTGTTACTATAGAAAAAAATTATTGAATTCCGATTGAGACCCCTCCCCTCACACACACGTTTTTTGTTGTAACATTGTCAAATAATGCTGATGAATATGTAAACTTTTACTTTAACTTATACAATTTAAAAATAAAGTTAGTGAAAGAAGTCGGAAGTTCCTCACCCCCTCCACCGATCCCCACATTAAATTGTTTTTTTTTTAATTTGGACACCTCCAACCCCCTTCCGCCCTTTTTCCTATATATACAAAACAGGTTGCTTTCCTTTGAAAAAGGACTGCAATACGTGAGCCATAAGCATGTGTTTCTAACCGAAATTCAATATTTAAAAAATCTAGGTGTTGTGAATATTCATGTAGGTTTGTTCACATTTAATACAATGATCTGCCTACTTGTGACTGATTGCATAGGCGTTGGAACCGGCGAAGGAGGATGGGCTTAGCCCCCTTTTTTCCACCAAATATATACTTAGTATAGACATTGAACATTGCCGTGTAGGTTTATCTCTCCCTATCTTTCCACCGACAAGTCGCAGTATAGGTTAAAAGAGAGGAAAGTGGTGATACTGAAGTTAAAATCCATACCCCTCCCCCTCCCCTCGAAATAGGATTTTCATGTTTGGGAAAAGGACATATCCCCCTCTTTTTGTTTTTGTTTTTTTTTTTTTTTTGCTTGGGTTTTTTTTGCAGGTATAGTTTATTTTTTTATACTTACCCCCCCCCCCTCCCTCCACTTTCAATTTGCTTCCGACGCCAATGGATTGTAGTCTAAAAGCAAAATTGTTTAATTTTATCTCCGATTTATACGGAAGAAATCTATCGTGATAAAAATAGATCTGATGGTTCACGTGTGGCACAGTTCTGTAGTACTCAGATTTTTCGTCAGAGCCCCTCCTCCCCCCCCCCCACACCCAACATTTAAAACCGTTGCTACCCACCTCTATTAGACTGTAATTAGATGACTGAACTATCAAATTATTACGCAAGCCTTGATGCACAAAATTCATGCCGGTGAAAACTTGTTTTATTTTTTAAAAGCTTGAACCAGTTGTTGAATGATGTTTTTTTCATTCACGTTGTTAAGATACATGTATTGATATATTGCAAATTCTTTCTACTTTTTGAAATGCTTGTGCCATAGAACATGTAGAATCAATAAAAGTATACGAATACGAGAAAAATTTGGATCTGCCCCTAAATTTATACGTGCAATATGCGCGATTTGCCAATAAATGGAATTGATTCTAATTTGAATAGGGCGAATTATTCTACAGGCAAATTGCTAAGGTGCCATTTCTCTAGCATATTCGCGCATGCGTAGCTTGTTGTTTGCTCATGGCATCCGGTTTAACCTCGCTTACATATTTACTACGTGGACCTCAGGGTCCACGCAATAAATTTACTGCTGCATTCTCACGAAGTGCTGATGACATCTTTCTTAGATTTAAACTAAGCATTGGTTTTAAAGTGACAAAACAAATCGAAAGGGAAAAGGAAACTATTTTTCTGAAATAAAAGACTGCGTACTTTTACTTAAACTAATTTTGTCATAATTTCATTTGAATTTGGGATACAATAAAATCAATACATGTAATTTGACTATGTACAGTAGAGGAAAGAGGAGATGAGAACTAATCATGCCATCTGAAATACGTAAACAGGGTTTTTTTTATTATATTTTAGATCGATTCTCCACACTGACTGCTGACGAGGTGTCCGTGTTATTCTGTTATCTGTGTTCTGACTCCGGTCCTCCTTACTTCACTGACACAGAGTGGCTAGACTTGCTTAATGGGATACGACAGGGAGTGTACCGTCATAGGAATCGTGTAACACATGAGGAAGCACAGCAGACTCTGGATAGACTGAAGTCACGTGATTACCTTTGGGAAGATGAGCACAAGATCACGGAGGACACAAAGGATGAGACAATGTTTTGGATAGAATCAGTAAATAGTTATATAACATTCCAGTACAGTAGTTATAACACAGCCAGTGTGTACCTGAGATCATGGAGATACAACAGAAAACCTGGAGAGAAGTGTGTCCGTAGTAGTGGCTGTGATCACTTACTGATACAACGTCTTCAGATGAACATACTGACTCACGTCACCATAGAGGACACGGATATATATAATGAGATACACCAAATATGTAAGTCAGTGTAAAGGATATATTTATTTCCGAATTGAGAAACGTTTAAACTTATTGGATTTATTTCTGAAGATTAAGACAATATATTTCATGAAATTTGGTTGCTTATCCTTTTAATTATTCTTCACTGGGATTTACAGTGCTAAAGTCTGAAGATTCATATATAATATTGCTCATTTAATGGTTATTTTTATCAAACATGTCAAACTCATTTCTTATTTGTTTTACCTGTACATGTAATTTATATTTATTTCATTTAATTCAAGATTAAAGACCGAGTTTATACGATTTTATACGATATTCATTTTTTCTTCTACAGTGAATGTTTCAGAAAATATACCTAGGGAAAGTGACGATCAATGGAAAGAATTATTAATGAATCTTAAAAGAGAAGGGGAGGCTGTACATTACAGAGGAAGATCACAGGACAGTGTAGATCACGTGACGTGGCTCTGGAGATACGGGTTAGGAGCAAGACCTGACATCCAGAGATCCTGTATAGGTCTACATCCACACTGGGACATTTACATCATAGACAACAAAGCTTACATGAAACCAAGTAAGATTAAAAAGTATGCAGAATCGTAAATAATATTTCATAAGATTCCTTGAACTAGTAGAACTATCATTTTTGTATACCTTAAGATTAAGAAAATTAAATTTTTTTATGGTAATCGTCCACTTACGCTTTGTGTTGTTTTATATATAATATCAGAAAAGGTCAGAATAAGTACTGCAATTCCTTGATCCGCCGCTGGGGGTTAAGTACACACAGATAAATGTTCTCATTGTAATATTTTACAAATCGTTGATTCAAGCAATTTGAAGTAAAAGATAAAGAATGAAAGTAAATTTGAGGTGATACGTGATACCAGATACATAACACAGGAATTGAATCATTAAATTAATACATTTATGTTATATTTATGGTGTGGCTAATGTTCTTGAATGTCTCAATAGATAATATGACTAGATGAAATAAAATCAAACCTCTTTTCCGTATCTGTTTTTTTCTTCTGAGGTTAAATGTTTTACTACATTGTAGTTGCGTATATAGATTATACACAAACATTGAAAGAAATATGTCTTCCATATACCAAATTTTTCTGTTCTTATTCATTCATACATAAATCACAATTTACTCATCATTTATGATAGCAGTTTTTCGTATTTGGTTCTTAGCTAAGTCTTTAAAATTGTTGATTGAGGATTAAGATCGAATTTATACTCACAATGCTAAACTTAAATTCCTTGATCGTTTATTTCTTTTATTTATGAGAATAATCTTGACTTTTAAACAGGCAAAGAGCATTTGTAATTCACAATAAGAATTGTATCTATTCAAATCTACTAGCACGTATGGGTATTGTTTAAACAAGCAATACATATTAAAAAAACTGACATTAAAAATTAAACTGGCTTATTCAGATAATGTATTTCCACCTTTCTAAGGAAAAAACATTAACGTGTGTTGATCGCCGAGGGGGGGGGGTGTAGGGGAGAATTCATGAAATATCGCCTGGAAATGAAAGTTTTAAACACAAACTGTTCGTCTACGACCTTGACCTTTCATAAATTGACCTCAACATCAATTACAAATTAATTAAACGCTCAAACACTCTCGAAATATAATGCGGAAACGAAAGTGTGATATTTTTTTTTCAAAATTGAACTATTAATAATAGCTTTCTAAAAAATAAAAAAAAAATATCTGAATTAAACATTACTTAATCAATTCATTCGAGAATTTAATGTCTCTTAATTGTATTTTTTCTTCCTCGTTTAAAATCAATCTAAGCTATGTTTTAACTTAAAGCAGCCAGAGCATTTAGAATTAAGAATGTGTTTAAAAATATCAATAGTAACGGAGCAGAGGTAGAGAGTTAAGACAAGATGATTAAACTCTCTACCAAATTTTATTAAGTTTCATACAGTTACATACAGTCATTAAAAACAACATTAATCGTATACATTGTAGTTTTAAAGTTCAAGTCTGACAAAATCGAGAGTGTCTATAGATTTTCAGCAATTCATTTCTAGCAGAAAGTTATACGGTTTTTTTTTTCTTCCATATGAAAATACAGGTATCACATTGGTAATTGTTTTAACTATATAATTCTATATACAATAAAAAATCGTTAAATATCAGGTACTTGTTTACATGAAAAAATGTTTAGCAGGAAGTGTTAAACATTACCTGTCACTTTACCTGACACATAAAAACTGGGAACCTACACGACATTTTCGGACTTTTTCCATCTGCAAACAGGGCTACCCTCAAATCCACGTGTTTTCACTGTGTTTATAAACACATCGAGTTCATTACAGAAAGTAAGCGCATATGCTCTGAAAAAAAAATTCTGTCAAAAACCTTTATTTATTCACAAAGTACATAAAATCTACTAAGCACAGGTACCAAAGAACTTTATTCGGTAATAACCATTTTTATATAGTCTATTTACAGTCCCTATATAATCTATGCAAACACAAACAGTTCATAACACGACATATTCACCGGATTTTAGGCCTTATTCACTGGAGGGTCAATGCGCGTGCAACGGCATTGTGACGTCACAATCAAAACATCGAGCAACGTTGTAAACAATGGTTGCAACGGCCGCAACGAGCTACGTATCTGAGCAGGAAAACAATTATTCAAACCTTTTTTAGGATTATTTTTGAACATCTGGACATCTTACACATAGCGAAACTCGGAAAGGAAAACACAGAGGTTACAAACAGTGATCTGGAGATTTTTTTTCAACAATGGAATATCGCAAATGAAAACGGTGTCGTCATACAACTTTCAATTTCTTATCTTTTCAACTCCCTAACATATAATGAAACAATTATGGACTCGTTTGGTGTTGAATATGGATTGTTATTCACCAGAAAAATATCCATATTGACCTCGGCTCTGCCTCGGTCATTACGAATATTTTACAACAATGGGAGATCGCAAATGAAAGTGGTGTCGTCATACAGCCTTCAATGTCTTATGTATTCAAATCCCGACTATATAATAAAACAATTATGGACTCGTTTTGTGTTGAATATGGTTTGTTATTCACCGGGAAAATAGCCATATTGACCTCGGCTCCGCCTCGGTCAATATGAATATTTTTCTGGTGAATAAGAAAACATATTCAACACCAAAAGAGTCCATAACTGTATAATATTTGCCCCCAAAATCAAACTTTGGTGGATATATATTTAACGTAGAAACTAAGTCGTATGACATCATAACTAGTGAATGTGTAGCCTGTGGTAGACCCATTATGGCGTCATATTTAATTCAAGGTAGCTTTTCCAGTACTTTGTAGCTTCAATAGTAATGGTAGAAAATACTGCATTTTGAAATTCAAAGAATTCAATTTAAAAAGATGCCGAATTAATCTTCATAATATTCGATTTATATATATTTTTAATTTAATGCATAATGACAATATATTTCACGAATTAGAGAAACCTGTAGGCACCTTTTATTTAATAGATCTTGACCTTAATTAAGTTGACAAATCCAAGACTATATTGTGTGATGAAATTGCCATGTATACAACAAACTGTAATAATGTAAATGGTATGTAACTATTTTGAAGGAAAGCAAAAATCTTTTTTTTAAAATCGTCAGTTGCCAACTAAATAGTGTAATATCTTGATGAAATATGTCTAAGTCAAAGATGTACGACGTGTAGATTGTGTGTACATTTTGTGATATCTATCATGAAATGGTGTGCATTTCTTTTCATAATTATTTGTTACTTAATATTCATATTCATGGAGTTTTATTACAATTTCTCTATTAATTATGATCTTTTGAATTAAAAAGTACAATTTTTTATAAACATTTTTAAGCTGAAAGTAGCCCCGAACAGTCATTTAATAATAAAATCTGTATAAGTGCAAAAAGGTCAAGAATATTAGTATCGGTAAATAACCTATCTCTCATTAGTTAGAGGGGAAAGGTATATATTTTAATCACTTTTTGTATTTATTTGGGTATGTTCTTTATTATATTAAAAATTGAAAACTTTGTGACAAACACTTCTGATATATATTTACAAATGTAGGGTGGAAAATTGATGGAAAATAAATAGAGTTCATTTTCCTACAGTTTTGAAAATATGGAGATATATTTCATGTCAATTGAATAAAAAAGAATTTATTCTTGGGAAATATTGTTTAATACTGTTCAATTAATAAACAATAAAATTAACGATGTTTAAAGAAGCAATTCTGGGATTTTGTTGTCTTCTTTGCATGACAAGTTCCCCTAAAATGACTTAAATTTTGAAGTCGAAGTATGTATTTATCATTCCATGTTTAACTGGCTGCACTACATTTAATAACAAGGAAACATGTCATGTGCTTTTAACTGATTGATTAAGCAAATGCTAATTTATCATTATGAAAAGTTTGAGAACCTTGTGACAAAGACTTCTCCGACATAGGTTCTACCTTAAATAAGTTCTTAAACAGAGGAGTATATGCTGACTTCAAAGCACTGAATATTTTCATAAGTAATGACGTCATATGTACCTAATGACGGCACAAACATGACGTAAATTTCAGGTTTTTTATGAATTTTACAGAAGAATGTACATATTTCGTCGATATTTTGAGTAAAAGTCACCGACCGCATGTGTGTTCAGGATCAATATTCTGATATAATGTGTAGAATGATAATATCGATGAAATATGGCAATATTGTTCCTGAACAAACTTGCGCTCCATAAATTTTAAAGCTCAAATGTTGAAATTTTTTCCATTTTGTCCTTTTTCTGAAAAAACCCGACTAGTTTGTGACGTCATTAAAACAAAAATTGTGAATACACTGCTTTGAAACTATAATATTTTCTGTTAATTTATATTTCTCATACAATTATTGAATTCAGCACATTTCAGGAAGTTTTCAAAATTTGACTTTTGTGAGGGCAAATAAATGCAATATACCGCATATAGTTCTTTGTAAAGATGACATGGAAGAAAATAGAAAAACGCCTCAAAAGGAAAGAAAATCATTTTTAAAATATGGACCTACATTTGACTAGGTTCATTTTGATTGGTCAATTACCGTAAGTTCATTTTGATTGGTCAATTACCGGTGTGATACCTTGTACATGCAACAGCTTTAATACACTCGAATAACAGATATGCCGATCATTTTGAATAGAAATATAAAATAATTTACCTTTGTTTCTTCATAGCTTATCTGGCGTCAGACACGCTGATGAGCGAAGGTAGAAGACGTGAAACGGAAATACATTTTAACTCATTGAGCTTATCAGCGGATAACATTTTGTCCGTCGTACGCCTAGCTGTCCGTCTCTAAACTTTTCATATTTAAGCTCACCTGAGCCGAAGGCTCAAGTAAGCTTTTCTGATCACATTTTGTCTGTAGTCCGTCTGTCCGTCTAGCTGTCTGTCTAGCTGTCTGTCTGTCTGTATGTCTGTAAACTTTTCACATTTTCGACAAATTCTCAAGAACCGCTGGGCCAATACAAAACAGACTTGCCACAAAGCATCCGTGGGTGAAGGAGATTCAAGTTTGTTCAAATGAAGGGCCACGTCCTAATTCAAGGGGAAATAATAGGGAAATAATAAAAAGTAATTGTTGGCATGTTTTGAAAATCCTCTTCTCAAAAACCACTGTGCCAGAAAAGATTACAATTTTGGGAGAACATCCTCAGGTAGTTTAGATTCAAGTTTTTTTTTCAAATCATGACCCCCGGGGTTAGGGCGGGGCCACAATGGCCGACCAAAGTTTTACAAAGAATTATATAGGGAAATTCTTAAAAAATCTGCTCAAGAAAAGCAAAGCTATAATTGATCATATTTATATGAAAGCATCCTCAGGTAGTGTAGATTCAAATTTTTTGAAATTATGACCCCAAGGGGTAGGGCGGGGCCAAAATGGACGATCAAAGTTTTACATAGACATATATATGGACATTCTTTAAAAATCTTCTTCTCAAAGAAAATTAAAGCCATAATTAGTAATAGGACTACTTTAATTGGACTACTTTTAGATTTAAACCTTCCATTAATAAACCAATTTAACTTTTTCCTAGCCACAGGGCTCAAGTAAGCTATGTGGCCCATGGGCCTCTTGTTTTTAATTTTTCTCAAGAAGCAATGGGCCAATATTAACCAGACTTGGTAAAAACCATCCTTTGATATTGTAGATTTTAAATTGTTCAATTCATGACCCTCAGGGACTGGGCGGGGCCAACCATGGACTTACCCGGTAAAACCTTACACAGAAATATATAGCAAAAACTTTGAAAACCACAGGGCAAGAAAAGCTGAAACTTATGTGGAAGCATCCAGGGGTGGTTTGGATTTCAAAGTATGACCCCTGGGGTGAGGACAGGGCCTTAATTTGGAATCAAAGTTTTACATTAAAATTTATAGAATTTAAAAAAAAATCTTCTCAAAACCAGTAAGCTAGAAAAACTGAAACTTATGTGAAAGCATCCGAAAGCATCCTGGCGTATTGTAGATTCTAAATTATTTAAATCATAACCCTTGGAGGTAGGGTGGGACCACAATATGGAACTCAATGTTAATATTGAAATATTTAGGGAAAAACTTTAAATATCTTGATCTTTGGAACTATTTGGCCAGAAAAAATGAAACTAATACAAAAGCATTGTGGGACAATGCAGATTTAAAATTGTTTAAATAAATTGTCTTAATTATGACACTAAGGGGGGGGGGGGGGGGCTAGGAGGGGTCACAAAAGGTATTACAATGTAGAAATGAGGTAAAGAACAGTGAGGTAAAAACTTTTCAAGTGAGCAATGTGGCCCTTGGGCCTCTTGTTTTGATTTATTTTCGTATAAGTCGTTAAGCCTTTTTGTTTAATTTCTTCTACACTAAGAAGTTATACATTTTACTATTTTACAAGTTGTTTGAAACTCCTAAGTACCAGGACTGCATTGGAATTATACAAGCTTGTTTAATGCGTTTTTTGAGACATATCTCTCACAACTTGTAAATATCTTCCTATCTCATTTCTTTTTGTAAATGTGGAATGAAATTTCACAACACAATTTAAGTATTATCTTTTATTCCAATAGAAATGATATTTATACAATAAATGCTTTTATAGATAACTGCTAGGGTGGTGCATGCTCATGCAGTTTGACACAAGAAAAACAAACACAACTAATAGTTGAGGAAATAAATGACAAAGTACTATTCAAATAAAAACATATTAATAGTTTAAAATCAAGAAACTTCAAGCACAATACCATAGTTTAATAGAGGGAGTTGTGGCGTGTTAAACATTCAAAAAAAGCAACAACCTTAAAAATGGAATATTAAAAAGTCCTGCACACAGTATTTAGACCAGAATAAATTAAAGTTATGAGAAGATAGTTTTGCAAATTGTATATTTAAAAGTGTCAAAGATTTGGTATCTTCCTCCACCTATCAAACTTGTGGCTTTTACAGTTTTTTTTTCTCATTTCAGGTAATTGTCATAACTATTCACCGGAAAATAGGAATCTATTATACAGCATACTTTTAGTTGAAAAATATCAGCTGAATCTCAATGAACAGTCCCACAAAATCACAAGGGACACAATCAAAAACAGATATTTCACTTATATTAAGGGGGAGTGTTCTGTAGCTCTTTCTAAAGAAATCACAGAAACACATAATGGTGTGATAACGTTTGTATCAGACGACATCCGACATGACGTCATGTACATTTTTGTACAAAAAATCTTTTGTCATGGTTGTGCATAAGATTATCAAAACATAGTATTCTTTAAAATACATGTGTCACACCAATTTGTAAAGTTAACGTTCTTTGATGATCAAACTGTTACTTTTATGCAACCCTCTTTATAAATGTATACATTAATATACCAGATATAGACACTTAGAGGGGTAATACGGAAATATGTGGTGTCCTTGGAAAAAATGCATATTTGATAGGCATATGTATACATATTTGTCGCTTATGATCACATCTATATTGTGAAATATTGAATTTAATTATACAATCGATGCGGTTAAACTTATTCATTTTAAATTATGACATTTTTTTTCTCTCCTTTATTAAGTGTAAGAAGTTAACTTTAAAGTCTTGTGTGTTGATACAATTCTACACTGTAACATTGAGCTGCTCTTCCTGACATATAAAAACACTCTGGTCAAGATGGACAATGCATGCAAATATCTAAAAGGGTGTCATGTGGTCCGGACCCCAAACCCTTTGAATGTGTTGCTTAATAAAATGAATACTAAATCAATACAAATAACCTTTGATCCCCCTCCCCTTCCTCTAGAGAACGTGGACACGTGTTATGTTGGTAACAAAGCTATAGACATGAAAGTTTTGATTAAAATGATACCAACTGTCTGCATTCCTGATATTTTTACGTTTTAGAAATAACTTTTCTTTTTAGTTTTTTACATTGTCAAGTAATATCTAGCTTGTTTTTTTTGACTGGGTTTGACCCCCCCCCCCCCCTTTGAAAATACACGTGGACCAGAAGTTTGAGTCACTAGTTATTATTGTACTAGTATTAAACATTTAGAAGTTAATTCAATAAAATGGTTTTAATTCTGGGAAAATAATATAGAAATAATTATTAAATTAATGTTAAGAAATTGAAATTAACTGTTAAAGTTTAAATCTTTCCAATGTCTCTGTTTATCTATGAGAACTATATATATAAATTATTTTTGTATTGACGCTTTGATCTTTAGTTTTTCCTTTAATACAGTAGAAGTCCCTAGAGAAGTACTAGAATGGGACCAGGAGGCCAGAGAGCGGTATGTGGAGTACGCTAAGAGAGGAACACAGACAGTCCACCACGCCCGAGGGATGATTGTAGGATGTGCTGGGGCGGGGAAAACTACACTACTTAAACGTCTGCTTGGTTGCAGTGAAGATGAGATTAAGGAAGTAAAATCTACAGAGGGATTGGAGGTGCATGAGGAAATATTAGAATTATGTGATGAAGCAAAATCTTTAAGAGGTATACATGTTTAAATGTAACTGTGTTTATATATAAAAAGAAAAAAACCCTATTCTTGTTTTGAAAATTAAACATAAATTCACATTTGTGTTGTTTTATAATACAATCTTCAGAAAAATACAAATTATTTAGTTTGTAAATACGAAAAAGAAAATATGTTGTTTTAAGAGTTATGCTTTATCTAACTCTGGCACTACTGATCATATACTTTTTATTCCATCAGAAACAATGGGGTATTTTTATGATCACTTTTTACAGCCAGAGGAAAATACAAAGACCAAAACAACCCAGAAAACCATTCTGATAAATTGGATGCAAGAACTCTGACATTCTTTGACTTCGGGGGCCAGTGTGCGTACTACGCCTGTCACCAGATTTACCTGACCAGGAGAGCTTTCTATATTGTGGTTGTGGACGCCTCTAAACGTCTTGACCAGAAGGTGGATAAGAATGTATGTGATCAAGATGGAAGTGTGTTCTCTGGTTGGACCTACGGAGGTTAGAATATTAAATCTACTCTTAATACAAATTTTTTTTCTTTAAGTCAAGAAATT
Organism: Saccostrea cuccullata; assembly: GCF_032062105.1. Classification (NCBI taxonomy): domain Eukaryota; kingdom Metazoa; phylum Mollusca; class Bivalvia; order Ostreida; family Ostreidae; genus Saccostrea; species Saccostrea cuccullata. Next base: position 108,749 of record NW_026933217.1, on the reverse strand, counting down.
TTCAAGCGTAATTTTATCATTCATAATCATAACTCATTTTTTCAAAGGGAAAATACACATAGACAGTCAGAAAGGAAATACACTCTAATTAAAATCCGACGTATTAGATCAGTGTCATATACATGTACAATCAGCCCTACAAATCTTTCGAGAAGACGAAACGGATTTAAAAATGAAAATACATAAAAAAAAAAAACAAACTAATGTTCGTTCGACATACAAAGGCTACTCTGCTTCGTTATCAATTTCTATGTAGTTTTGGCAACCGTTGCCGAACCAGAACGTCCCCGACTCTCTGTCTAAATTAATCTACCTTTGATTTCCGTTTTAAGTGCTGATGTATTTTCAATGGTATATTTTCATAAAAATACCAGGATTGATCTTCTTCAAATGCCTGCTTTTCTTTCAAAATTCTCTAGCTGATTTGATGAATTTAATTCATACCAAACATCCCTCACCTGTCCAAACATAATAATTTTACATACTAGGTAACTATCTTTCAGAGAAATCTACAAAATGGATTATTACAAATTAAATTAATTATTTCCTGATTCAAGTAACTCATCAATAAGGGAATGATATGATTCTCGTATAAGTGAAAACCCAATAATGAAATTTAATAGCTTATTTTACCTTCATTTGGAATATACTAATTATATTTATTTTAGATTACTTTGTATTCTGGTTGAAGTCTATCCATACTTACTGTGGCTCCGACAATGAAAACGACCAGAAGCCTGTAGTAGTTATAGTAGCAACCCATTGGGAAGAAGGACTCAGACAGTTTAAGGTAAGCAGACGGAAGAAAACTCATATCAGGATCTTAGGGCTTTACCAAACAGTTAGATTTAATTATTCGTGGATAATAAGGTAGCTTTCAACATAGAAATTGCAGTACATCCCTTGTTATTTTGCAATTATTATGGTAAACGCTTTAAATTGTACTACTTCAATGATTTCATATTCGGAGAAGTTTTGGAAAATTATGACATTACTGGGGAGCCGATTACTTTCGTCAAAAAAGACCAGAAGTAATGATTAGCAGTAGCCATGTTTTATAATTACAGGTCAAGAATGAACTTATGGACAGTCTGCGAGATCAGCTTCCTAAGGCATCTAATTTATCACAGTACATCAGACAGGATAGATTCCATTGTATACAGATTTCTGAACCTCTAAATGATTTAGAAGGAAGCTTTTACGATATTGCTTGTCATCAGCAATGGAAAGAAAGTATTCCGAAAGAATGGCTTTTCTTTCAAATAGAAATCAACCAGAAGAAATATTTAATAAAATAAAAATATATAAGCGAATTATGGAAATATCTCGTATAAAAACAGAGGTTCCAGAGACTACTGCTGATTGTCACAAAAGTTCAAATGAGGGATCAAAAGGCAAACTAGACATGCTAAGATACTACCATGATGCCGGGAAAGTTTTGTATTTTAATGAAATTGGTCTGAAGGAAAGTTTGATTATTGATATTCAATGGTTTATTGACGCCTTTAAACATATCATCACAGACAAACTACATTTTGCTGGTATTCCTGGGAATGAGGAGGACTGGGACGAATATTACGAAAGTGGAAATTGGAGGAACGCACTTCTGGAGAAAATATGGGAACACAAGGACCAAGAATTATATAAAGCACTAAAGATAGAGGTCTATGAATTAGAAGGATTTTATGATGACGAAAGATGTCTGGGATACCATCAGAAATCACTTCTTAATTTCATGCAGAGACTTGGTTTACTGGTTGTTGGTCAAGAATCCCACTATGTCCCCTGCATGAACCGGAAAAAGATGGAGTCAGCTGTCCCAGATCTTATTCGTCGATCGGAAAGTAAATCATCTGTTCTCGTATATCGATTTAAATTTCTACCCCTTTTCTTCTTCTTTCGTCTTGTTGTCGCTTGTATGCAAGAAGAAAATTGGAAGTTCTTAAAACGCGTGACACACCATGTCTCTACAAAGACGCCGCTTTGTTATCAGTCTTTGGATACACTGTCGTTTTGTCCGTTACTAAGGAATCTATACAACTTCAAATAGTTCATCCTAAGCTTGGCTGTATTTTGGAAAGGGATAAAACTCAAAAAATTCAAGAAAGGGTAGAAAATATATTGTACGATTTTGCAGGAAAATTTCACAAAAAGTTGTTGTTTAAAAGAGGTTTTAGGTGTCTGGTGGATGATACAAATCTAATTGCCATGGATATTAAAGGTCATTTTCTTTCAGAGGAAGACATTCAAAAAGATGATGAAGAAATGGTTTGTCCTTTGCATTCAGTTATTGATCAGCATTACATCAATACAAAAGAGCTGACGAAATATTGGAAAATATAAATGAATCTGAAAATAATTACATCCAAAACATATCTATATCTGATTCGATTCTAATACGAAATGAGTTTCTTGTGTATTTTTCAAATTTCAAAATCATGCATATATCTTTCCTATCTTTTAAATCGCGTTTGGACAAGCTGCCATTACATTTTCTATAAAGCTTTAATCTCATAGAGTTTTTTTTCAGGATTGTGCTGTTCAACGACTTTAAATTTGTTCAAATGGGTAGTAAAAGATAATGCCAAATGGCTAGATTTGGTAAATTATTCATATATTTTCTTCAGAAATGAACATATCACATATTATTACCTTATGTTTTAATTTTGGTTTAACGCGTCATTTTATTGCTTGAAAAAATAGTCTATTCATAACCTTGGTTGGTTACATCAAATGACTTTTTTTCAAAAACGTGTCAATCTGTTTGGTACTGTGAAATCACTAATTTTCGTGGGGGTTTAATTTTCGTTGTTTTCGTGGTATGAAGAGACCCACGAATTCATGTCCACCATGAAATGTAAATTTTCATATGCACAACTACTCAAAGGTTCTTCATCAACGAAATCAAATCCCCACGAACCAATATTTTTTTTCCTTCAACCATGAAAATTTGACCCGGCGAAAATATGTGATTTTACAGTATTACTTTTAAAATATTAACAATTTGAAGACGTTTAAAGGGAAAAATTGTTTTGTTTTATATACAGGATTGGAAAATAAATTATATGAAATGAATTAATTAAAAGAAACTCAAATTATACTGGTTCATGTATAATCTGGGTTGGAGCAGTTTACGCATTTTTATAATTCGCAAGCGTAGACTTTCCAACCAGGGTTAGAAAGTATAATTTGGGTCGTTATTTAATTCATTCCTTAAATAGCTTAATGTGAGCATAATATACTCCAGTATGGATATATTTCATTCCTATGTTTGTTCAGTTGTTTATATATAAAGTTGATTTTCAACTTACCCTCTGTGACAAAACATTTTATTATCTTACATGTACATTAGTTTTAACTTACTCGTATACTAATATTAGGTTTAACTAATATACTCGTATGTTGTATGGAATGTTTGTTGGTGTTCATGCACATGTTAGTCGAACACATAAGGTGTGCTTTATGATTTTACACATCATGACATAGTCTGGTGTTTAGTGTGCAGTTATTTTTTTTAAACATTATTTCAAAAAAATGCCAAGGACCAATGTGGAGAAAGGCAAACCCAAGACGAAGACATTATTTTGTATGCATAACCTACTACTGAAGATAATTTTATTGTAAAATTATTTTTCAAAATATCCTACAAACTGTCCACTTCATTTTTTTTTCTTTCAAATGTTATATGAAACTTTAGTATTGACTTGAAATCATTTTATAGCAAAGCCATTTTTGATGTATTTTTCGGGTCTGTATTGATTTACTTATGGGTGTAAAATATTTTTTTAACAGTGTTTTATCAGAGCTTATCTATAGTAAAGTAGGCAAACTTTTGCACTTGAAATAAAATGAAATTCTATGTTTTTATGGAATTTATAATTCAAGCATACTCCATTGAAAAATGTTTCCATATTGTTGAATGTGTTCAATGCGTTCACTAATACATGATCATCTTCCAAAAAAGTGCATTTACAATCATGGACTTTTTGAAATGACATAGTAACCCACATTTTTTTGTGCTAGTCAATTTGATCCGGAATATTTTTTTTTACTTATAATTAAATCTATGTAAATACAACAGGAAACTCAATTGGTTTAGCTTTGTTCAGATGAAGACTTTCGGAGTCAGAGTGCTGCCCCATTTGGCTATCAGAATGTAAAACAGGAAGAAATAGGCAAATAGGAAAATTTTCTACAAATCCCAAGACCGAGTCATGATTGATTTTGCACATATTAATGTGAGAGAATCATGGGTAGTATTCTTTTAAATTTATTCAAAACGAAATCCCCCGGGGTAGGGTGAGGTTACAGTGGACGATCAACATTGCACATAGGGATATTGAGAAAAAGACTTTAAAATTCTTTAATCCTCTTTTGGTCATATTAATGTGGGGAAATCCTAAGCTAATTGTAGATTTGAATTCCTTCTAAACAGGTGGTTAGACAGGGCTAAAAAACTAAGGACGTTTTACATTTGGAAAAACATATTTTAGCAAAATTTAAAAAGAAATAATCTTCTCAAAAAGGAACAGTATCAGAAATGGTCATCTCTGTATGAAAGCATCCTTATGAAGTGTAGATTCAAATTTGTTCAAATCGTTACCCAAAGGGTCGTGCCAGGTCCAAAAATGCAAGGTTTTGATAATAATATATTTTAAATCTTTCAAAATCTGCAACCAACAATACCACGATGTCTCATTAATGTAGAAGCATCCTGACCTGAGGTGAGTGTAAATTCAGGTTTGTTAAAATCTTGCTCCCGGGGGTAGAGCGCAGACACCAATCGATGATCAGACGTGTACAAGGTGGGGAATTTTCAATAAAAATATTTTCTTAATCTTCTTAATCTACGATTACTTACGGCATCCGTTGTCAGTGTAGTTTCAAGTTTGAGCAAATCATGCCCTCCAAGATATTGAACTAAATTGTTTTTTTTTTCTTGCAAATTTGCGATGTTTCAAAGTATTGAAGTGTTGAATCACATGTGCTTTTTAACTCCGATTTCTTGTGTTTGTTTACTTGAATTCTCGTTACTTTTCAATTTCACTCTACTACTACATGATCAATACTTATGACTTCACGGGTTTGGTATTTAACCCCTTGTGAAAACTACAGATATAGAGACCCAGATACGACAAAATTCCGTTTATATTATGCCTCTGCATATTTTGATTCATTTTTACGGCTTCAAATCAATCTAAGATATTGATTTTTGAGAAATTGTTATCTCTAAACGTCACGTCATATAGCTTACTATGACGTCATATCATATAGGCAGGTAGAATATTTGGTTGTATCTTTAACATACCTGGGAAATTTTCTGCTAAACTGTTTATTTTTTAACTTGAATGCCTTGAATAACTCTTAAACTTACTAAAACACCCATAAAGACATATCTTTGCAGGTTAATTTCATACAACATGTCTCGGAGTACAAACCTCTTAGAATTTAACATCCAAATTTAAACATAAAAAAGTATGAAACATTATTTTATTAAGCTATGCAACAAATCACATCAAATTTATATTAAAAAAGTGGAATCCAAAAAAAACCCCAAAAAACAAACAAACAAACAAACGAACAAAAACATTCATTTGCGAAGAGAATATTTGAGTTCTGCCTTATTAAACATTAACAAATACATTTTGAATCTGTCTACGTCTTTAAGAATAAAATCTTTATTTTTGATAATCCTCAAAACCTTAACTAATTACATGCCATCTTTTCTTTATAATTAGTAGGAAATATCTTTAAGGTTAACAAAATCACAAACTTTATCATGATTGACCAGAAAAATTTGACAAAACATGTATACCCTCATTTTTGCATATCAATTTTTTTCATTTTTTTGTTTCAAAATTAATAAAAAAAAAGAAAAAAAATTAAAAAAAAATATATAGGGCTAAAATTTATAGAAATAAATTTCAAGTTAGTTTGTTTAAAATGATAAAAGAAAGCTTTAGGTTCATAAAGGCAATTAAGAATTACGTGTCTGTGAATGTGCTTAAACATATAAATCCTTTGACAGTGTAAACGGTAAATTATGTTCCCCAAACGGAGTTTGGGAACATATTGTTTTTACTCGGTTTCTTATTATTATTATTATTATTATTATTATTATTATTATTAAGGTCTTCCGTCTTCACGGAAGACCTTATAGTGATTCTATTGTTTCCTATTATTATTATTATTCTTTATTTTTTAGACAAAATTTTGTGCAGGCGATTTCTCGTAAACTTTTCAGTGGAATTCAATGAAAATTTCAGGAATAATAAGTCACTATATGAATTTTATATAAAATTCCGTTTGTTGGAAAATTCGCTACCAGTGCCAAGTTATGGCCGTTTTTCTGATTTTAAAATGCAATTTTGTCTTTGAATGTTCTCGAAAACGGCTCAAGATATTAACTAGAGACTTGTTAGAGATGATAGACCATGAGTTAAAGATGTGCAATTTTTCATTCGTTTGCGTCATTAGTACTTCCGGTCGCTACAGGAAGTGAAATCAAGATGTGTACTTTTTCAACTTTTTTTGTTTTTCAATATTTTTCTTTGATATAATTAATGTTAACAAAGACCTTACTGGAAAAGTCTAATATATAATTTATTTTAGAATTGATCAATCAACACACTAGATATTTGCATTTAAAAGTCTGAGGCGTGTCCAAGATGGCGGGGCGTCTCTGTGAACTCCGCCATTAAGCAAGTCGGGTTCTAGAAGGTCAGCTGAGCGTTTAGATGAACAAAACTTCTACCAAAAAGATTTATGAAATGTAAAGGATTCTTAAGATTTCTACATCGCAATTACGTTGCATTGAGTATTGTTTTAATATGAGTTTTCCTCAAACGTCTATTGAAATTGCTTTTGTTTGTATCTCAAAGTATAATACAACATGACAATAATCTTTTTTTTTTGTACCAGGGAAAACTTATCCTTAACCATGGTTATAAGTAATAGCTTTTCAAGAAACTTGCATGACTTAATATTCACTATGTTTCTGAAGTACATGTATTACTTGACTTCTGTTTATTTTTCCACGCAGGCTTGTGACATATTAAATGAATAGAAAAGACAAAAAAAAGAAAAACATTTTTTTTAAAAAGATTGTTTATTTAAGGTTATATAAATATTCTTGTAATAAATGCAAGTTATTACAAATTATTGATCATAAATAGTATCACTTTCCCTGACCTAAGAAGGGCGAGTGATTTTTTTTCAGTGAAACATTCCAGTCTTTTCTTGAACGTGTAACTTATCTCCACCTCGGGGGAAAACAGGATACAAAATTCGTGGAAAACACTTTAGTGTTGCTAGGCCGTATACGATATTATATTTGAATAATGTGATAAATATACTTTCTAACGCTCGAAATTCCGGTTATAAGAACATACATTTCTCATTTTCATTGAAGCTATCAAATCCATCAAATAGATCAAATATTTCAAAGGAATAGCGTTAAGAACTACTTGTGACATTTGGCACGAAATAATGTATTGTGACCCGACTTAAGTAGTAGACAAATGGTGACAATAGTGCAGAAATAAATAACACTGGCATGCCTGTTTATGGAATTGCATGGAATTAAAAGTTGAATACATATCGAAAAAAGGAAAGAAAACAGTATCATCTGATTATCACTTATAGATTATCTACTTACAAGTTTCTGTTAAAACTCAAGAAACAGATTCCGATGTGATCATGTTGAGCAAAGTTTAGCAAGCTGGCTGTCATTTTACAGTTCTAAACTGAATTTAAAAAAATGTAATGTTTGTTGGAATCAAATAAGCAATCACGAGATATTCTAATGTTAAATTTGAAGCGGGTTCCCAAAGGTGTAATGGGTACTGCAATGGTTTTCCACGTTGGGTTCGACCCCCCGTGTGTCCGATTTTTTAAATCACCTTTTCAGTTTGATTTTACGTTTTTTTTTTCTGAATCGGACGGAAGACCTCTCGTTGCTCGCAACGAGTTTCGTTTCTAGTTTTTATTCTTTTTTTTCTTCTTTGTTCTCCGGTACTTTTTTTGTCCGCGAGTGTTCTCAGAAACTGTTCACCCAACTAAGTTAAAACCTTTTTAGGGTTAATAGGTGTCAAGTATAGGTGTGCACAACGAAGGTCATTTTGCGCGCATATGCATGCACGTGCGTGCGCGTGAAATGAGTGAAATGACTGATATACTTATTATAGCCATAACTTTTACATTTTTTATTGAAATGCTTTGAAACTCATTCTTCTATAAGGATATATTAATAGTCTAGATAATATGACATGGTCAAATTAGCACGAACTCACGTGCATGCACGTGCGCTTCCCTCTGATTGGCTGAAACAAAAATTTCAATATCTCTTTTGTTTTTTGACGAAATGCTTTGAAATTTTAAACATAGTCATGCATTAGGATATACTACAATATGATATATAGCAGGTATCATGAAAACACGCGCATGCACGTGCGCTGCAATCTGATTGGCTTAAACTTTAAAAGGGTATACATGTAACTCCTTTGATTTTCAACCAAACAGGATGGGATTTAGAACATAGATAGACATAGTGGATTCCTACAAATAGGTAAGGTCATCATGCACATGCATGCACGTGCATGCATGTGAGATGGGTAAAATCAAAAATACACTTGATGAAGCGTATTTTTTAATACTTTTGGATTAAATGCTTTATTATTTTATTATATTAATGTATATAGATAGTGTAGACAAGAGAATATGGTCATTACGCACATGCATTTACATGTGCACGCGTGCAAATGCTAAAATTTGAATATACTCGGTATACTTCAGGGAAACGTTGTTAAAGTGTAAAATGCATAGAGTTTGTCGTTTTTAATGAAGCTTAAAGGGAGTATGGCATCAAAAGGGAGTTGGGGAGCGTTTGGGGAACATCTGTAACGGTTCCCGTTACAATTAGCCCTAGTTTCAATTAATATTATATAATAAATGTATTGTATGCACATTGACACTATAATTAATAAATACAATCTTACTTAATTATTTTAAAACACCCAAATTATTTTATTTCAATAAAAAGTGGTAATTAAAATTTTATATTGATGTGTAAAATTCATATCTGGTTACCATATCCCGTAAAAGTATTGACCGTCATAGGTATTTCTCAATTCAAATGTAGGCCTCTTTAACAATTTAAAAAAAATAATCGTTATACCTTGTCTAGTTCTAAAAGACCTGTGATAAGCAAACCTTTTCAATTGATTTGCTTTCTGATATGTGGAACCAAATTATGTTTTAATTCGAGGTGCATAGTTAACACAAATATTTATTGTTAATATAGCATCAATGATACAGCTATGACAACCATTAACAAGTATTTGCAAAAAGAAACATGACAAGCAAAATGAAAAAAATGTAGTATCCATCAATCTGAAATTGACATTAAGGTCTGCTGGAACAAATACAAAATGTTATGTTATAATATTTTTTTCAAACCGTATACCAGAAATAGGCTGTAAACAGATAAGAAATGTACCACGTTATATGCACTTCTACGAGGGGGGGGGGAGGTTAGTTAATTATGAATTATATTTCTTTAGATTTTTCTTCATTGTCAATACAAGTTATAATTTTTTAGTCAGTGGAGTTTATTTTTGGAGGGATGGGTTGGGGTTGGGGATACATGTTTACACGTATTTTATTTGCTTTACTTTTCCATCCCTCTCAGCCAAAAGGAGATTATCATGAGTATCCACACATAAACCATAAGGAAAGTTAAGAACACAGTTGGCAATATAACTCAGAAATTGTCCGTCTTTATCTAAAATATGGATGCAATGGCTTCCGTGCTCTGACAGTAGGATATGATATTGGCTGTCAGTTGCAATACCACACGGACAAAAGGAGCGGAAAGCATGGGAAATTTGGCCTGTGTATCTAAATCGGAGTTTTCCAGTATGGCTGACAACCACAACAGCATGCCCTTCACAGTCAGCCACACAGATATCAAGGTTCTTATTTTCAGCAATATATAGGTGATGATGGCCCATGGACGATGAATAAAGCAGGTTTCTTTCGTCATCATATTGAATAGATTGCTTTTCTGTCGAGCCAACGTATCGGGCAACCTTGGATTGACTATTTTCATCGCAGACCATGCTTACCAGAAGATCATCAGATAAGGTACTGCAGATTTGGAAAGGTCTCCAACCCTGGACTCTGATGACGTCCTGTATATGACCATTTATCAAAATGTTTATTGAATAATCATCAGGGTCGGTATATATAAGTTTCCGTTGTCTTTTCACTGCAAGGTCGCATGGCTCACGCCCGGATTTTGTTTCGATTGATTTAAGTAGCTTTCCCTTAAGGTCGAAAAGTTTGATAATATTTGTATTTCCACACGTCATAAATTTTTCATCATCCAGACAGGTAACACTAAAAACGTAGTGTCCAGTGTCTATGGTTGACAGGAGCTTTGGATCGTCGAGCAATGTTTGGCTTACAGGAGTGGAAAGAACATCAGGTGTCTTCATTGTGTAGCCATGTCCTTTATTTCTTATAGATAATTTTGACAAAGAGCCAAATTGTTGAAGGAGTTGTTCAGAATTAATGTTAATAGTATTAAAACATGGCAGTTCAATTTGCATTCCAGGAACAGATTGTTCAAAGTCAGCAATTCTGGACTTGTAAGAATAGGCCAAAGATACATCACTGGAGTCAATGATTTTTTGTAGATCAAGAATTGTCTGTTTGATTTTTGACATTTCATGTCGAATTTTATCTTTGTAATCCATTAAGGCTGCCTGGTGTTGATTTTTCATGAAAATTATCTCTGTTTTCATATCTTCAACAATTTTGTCATTTTCCCCTCGCAGAACCTCTCCTTGACATGTCACCTCTGTTTTCAGTTTCCTGTAATGATTGTCTAAAATACTTTCATCAGAATTCAAAGCTAATAAAATGTTTTCATATTTTGGATAAATCCTCCCTGCATCTCCTTCAGTTCCTTTTCCAAGTCCTCTGTTTGTGAACGAAGCTTTAGGAAAATATCAGAGAAATGATGGCCTTCATGGGCACCAGAGGATATGCAAAAAGAACAGCAAGGCATGTCGCATTCTTTGCAATGATGCTCGCAATGCTTTTCCGTATGATATGAACATTTTCGAGAAGTCATTGGTAATTCTGGTTGCTTGAATTGCGCAGGTAGGTTAAGGTTACAACCAAATATTCTACTTGCCTATATGATATGACATCATAGTAAGCTATATGATGTTAGGTTTAGACTTTAGAGATAACAATTTCTTAAAATCGATATCTAAGATTGATTTGAGAGCGTTAAGATGAATCAAAATATGCATAGGCATAATATAAACGGAAATTTGTCGTTACTGGACCTCTGTAGTTATAACAGGGATTAAATACCAAACCCGTGACGTCATAACTGTTGATCATGCAGTGGCAGAGTGAAAGTGAAACGTAACGAAAATTGATGTAAACAAACACTAGAAATCGGAGTTTAAAAGCATTTAGAAGGAATATCACGTGTGATTCATTTGGAAATAAAGCTTATGAATAAGGTATGGTAATATAATCCTTCAAATTCTTCGTAAAATTAAAGCAGGGAGGGTGTTTACTTGCCGATCAGTCTTTTCTCTGTCGTTTGTAACGAAAAAGATGCAAAAGTTCAACACTACGCCGCATACCTTGACACTTAATTTTTGCTTCCATCTAAAGTTCTTATTCTATTGTTTTTGGAAAGTGCTGCTAGAATCGTATGGTTTACGGGAATTGATGCATTTTTTCCGATGTTATGATCAAAATGTAAAAATTTTGGGAAGGTTTCGTCCGAAAGTGTTTAATAATTATTTCTGTGATAGGACAGTAGGATTCTAGCAGCAGTTTTCATGGTACAGAGATGTTTTTACATAACTATTATTACAAATTGAAACTTAATATCCCCGGGGTAGTGTTGAACTTTTCACTTTTTCATTAAGGCATATTTTCTAATTATAGACATTACGTGGTGACGTCATGGGGAAGTGCTTACTGTAATATAAGTTCCATTGAAGTCTATAGAATGCATATTTATAGCAAACCTTTTATCCTTGGCTTTTCCGATTTATTAGTGTTACATAATTATAAAAAAAGTGTTAAATTGCCGAATTCTGATCCATGTGCTGCCTTAACATACCCGCGTGTATCACATTGTGTTTTTTTGAAAAATCGGAGAGGTGCTCCCCAACACAGGTCTTGCAAAGCTTGAGTTGACAAATCTCACAGCACATCAAAGGGTAAGGAGTCTTGCAAAGATAACAACTAAAAATCTTCTGTGTTCTGTTTTGAGTGTTCATCGCTAAGGCCTAGAGTAAACAATAGAAAGAAATCATGTTGTTTAATATTCGTTAATTGATATACATGTATATTGCATACATAATTATATGTACTATGTGTGTTGTTATTTTTGTATATTTTATACATAATTATATGTACTATGTACGAAGTTGTAGTTAAGAAATTTAAATGTTGCCTTTTCTAAAACAAATACTAATTTTGATTTGAAACACTGAGTGCCAAAATATGATATTTTAACGACATTACCCAATGCTGATGTACCGGTAATTTCGTTTTGAACTAATTTTCACTTTGGAAAACATCGACCCCAGGCTTGCCTATGTGAGATTGTTTTACACAAAATGCATCTGTTTCTAGTGCATAAGTTATTTTAATTTGATAAATATGCAATTTTTTCTCTGTATCTCCCCTGAATATTGATAAATGTGTAAAACGAGAAAATTGGAAAAAAAAAAGATCTATTGTGACTTTGTTTTGACCTATATGTATCTCATAACTACGAATCAATACTATTTTTAGAGCATAAACTACAGCAGGTTTAAGGGTTTTTTTTCTCTCATAAAACTTCCTTTACTAAGGGCGACAAAGGTACGTTTTCCAATATTCGTATTTTCTTAACTAGTCTGAAGCAACTTTGTCATTCTTGGGAATTATGTTAATTAAGCCATCTTTTGAAAAAAAACAGCGCATAGCCAGCTTCAAACATTCTTTTTAAAATATTGTTCCATCTTTTTTTTTCTAATCAAAAACTGCTCATAAAAAATGAATTGAAGACGTGATTTGAAATCCAGATCACCGGGATTGTATGTCATTAATCTTAAGACAAGAACAAAAATATTCATTTTTGTAAATACATAGCAGTAGCTATTATTAAAGGAGTATATATGATAAGAGCCAATTAATTTTTGCCCCCTAAAAATAACATTTTAGAATGACATTCAGATATGTTTAATTGAGATTTATTTTGAAGAGGAAATTATATTAAAAATATTTCTAATAATTTTTTTCACATTTATATGCACTCTCTAGCTGTAAAAACATGAAAAATAATACTATTTTTGCTAATTAAGAAAAAGGCAAAAAAAAAAGCATTTTTCTTGATGTTTTTTTTTCTTATGGTAAACATAGAGCGCAGTGTAGAACATACTTAATTTTTCTGTCACTAATCAGCATTGGATATATACATCTTTGGTAAAAATATAAAGCTTGTTCTAGGCTGCGCTCTATATTTTCTGGAAGAAAAACTGCATGAAAATAAGCAGTTTTATACAAAATATGCAAAAATGGCGGGAAAACATTATTTTTATGATGTCATATTTCTCAGAGGGAATTTTGATCAAAATGAAAATGACTAATAAAGGTTGCATATATAGCTGTACAAATTAAAGCTTTTTAAAGAGAAAAATCAAGATATTCAATTTAAGGGGCCAGTTGAGACACTTTCCATACATTGCTCTCTCTCTCTTTAAAATGTTCCTATGCATGTTCAGAAGAAGGTAAAATAACTATCCTTTATAATCCATGCATACCAAAGCTTTACCCCGGGATATAGTTTTGCTATCCACTCTTGAAAATTTTCCATGAAATTGATGGCACCAATTTTGATTTCCAGCGATAAATCATTAAACTGATGATGTCATTATGACGTTAGTAGAGCTGTGATGTCATCAGAATTTCAGATTATTCTTGCAGAATTATCTTACTCCAAAAAAATTCAAACCTGAGAAATAATATTATACTTCAGTATAATACAACGCATATCCACTGGTTGTGAAGTGGGATAGATCTTTTATCAAACACTTGACAGGAACTATTCCCCTCCGGAAAGTCCCCGGGAAATAGGTCTCTGTCGCGGGTTTGATAAAAGAACTATCACACTCACACCCAGTGGATAGTGTATAAAATTCACACCTTTTCTATTCTTTATTAACATAAAAAAGAACAGAAAAGTCACAGAATTATGAAATCATGGTTTCCTTGTAAATAGGCAGGGCAAGTAAAACGCTAAAAAGAATATGAAAGACAAGATTCCACATCCGGACTGAATAGTTAGATCACGTCATCAATCTCAAAGCTAGCAGGAAATAAACATTTACTTCCCCTTAAATCAGATGAATAGTGTTTGCACATTCTTGTAAATAGTACCTATTTGATACCTTTCTCTAAACATTAAACAAAAAAAGAAAGAAAATCACAAAAAGTTATTAAAGTATAGTTTCCTGGTTAATAGGCGGGTAAAGTAAAATGCTAAAAGGAAAAAGATAGGATTCAACACCCAATGAAAGCATACAGGAAAAATTATTACCATTTATTTCCAGGTACAGGTACAAAGTGGTAATTTTTTCTTGTAGATAATTGCTATTTTGACTATTTTTTTTTTACAGATGGTTAGCTTGGAAGGTGACAATAAATAAGTTTTTTTATTAGTTTGATGAAAAACAATTTATAATCATAAACAATATAAGAACATTTTATAAGCATTCACAACAAGGAAACAAGATTCATTTGTTTTGATACACAAAAACCTGTTAAAAGCAAATCTGGATGTAGGTTTGATATGAAAAGGAAGACGTTGACACCTTGTCAGAATGGATTAAATGTATCAGATCCATGTTAAAGTCACGTATTAAACGATTGAGGGGCATTATGAAAACCATATATCCTTCTGTGTTCAATAAAGCAGAAGTGAATTAGATTATGTCAGTTTTGAATATTTTTTTCATATTCCTCGGAGTCAAAATGAATTTGAACTATCTTATATATATTGGATTCCGAAACTTCATAATGATACTTACAAACAGAGATACGTTGCGGGTTCCAGTAAATGTTCAAACAAGTCTCTTTCGTTACTCCTCACAAAGATATTGACAGTAGTGAAGGAAAAAATTTCAAGAGTACTGTGCAGGTATTAAATCAAGAGGTGGTGTGAATCAGATGTTGATACTAAAATATTCCAAAAAACTTTTGAACAATTTGAAATCACAAGATTTTTCTAAAATCAACAACTGAAAAACTTACGACTTTTCAACTTTACACTTAACCATTCCCCATGATAAATAAAAGCCCAGGCTTTTTTTTGTATCATTGACGTCTGCTTTTTCAATAAAAATTAAACTTGTAAATTTACTTAACTGGTCATTGGTCATTTGCAAAATTATTTTGTTAACAAAGATTCTGATTGTACACACAAGTACTCTGAAGTTGACATCAAGAAGATTCTTGAGTTTCTGATTGACAATATCTATGTGGTTTTTGGAGACCAGGTCTTCTAATAATCTATTGGAATTCCCATGAGAACCAATTGCGATCCAATTAGCAGACCTATTTTTGTATTCATATGAAGCAGAATGTATGCAAAATCTTGAAAAAAATCGTGAAAAAAGAAATGACTTGCTTTGGCCTTCAACTTGACCTTCAGATATATTGCCGACGTATTGTCAATTAACAATGGTAATTTCCATTCCTACATCAATATGATATATCTATGAGAGCTTGAGATAAAAGATACCACAGACTCTGACACATTACTTTCATACTTGGATATTTCATTTGAAAAAAAACCTTATTGATAACCTAACAACTAAGTTATATGATAAACGTGACTTCACTTTTTCTATCGTCAACTTCCCTTACTTATGCAGCAATATACCTTCATCACCTGCATACGGAGTGTATGTATCTCGGTTGATTCTATACGCAGGAGCATGCTCTATGTACGAACATTTTCTAAAGCGAGGTAAATTATTGACAAGCAAGTTGATGAATCAAAAATATCAGTAGTCTAGTTTAAAATCATCATTTAGTAAGTTCTATAGTCGATACAATGACCCTGTCAGCAAGTACAATTTGTCATTAAGTCAAGTGCTGACTGACATTTTTCATACCAACTGTTAGTCCATTATTTATATACTGAATTGACGACGAATTTTTCCGTTAGTTCACGATCATGACATTGAGCACACGGCGGGTGTGACTGGTCAGCAGAGAATGTTCTGTCCTTCATGGCACCTGATCCCACTTCTGATGGTTCGGAGGTCCGTGTTTGCTCTGCTCTTATTTTGTATTATTTTATGGACTTTGGTATTGTATACTGTTTGCTATCTTTATATCCTTTGTTAAATAAAAAAACAACTTAAATCAAAATAAAGGCACAACCCAAAAATGAATCAAAATTTTTAAAAATGCAAATACTTAGACCTTATATCAACCGTTAAACTTTAAAATGAAAGGCCCAAATTAGAGTTTTCATTTCAAAAGTTTATAAAAATACAGGTCAGAATGTATAAAATATTAGCATCCTAAAAGATATTATTGCAAGAGATATAAAATACATGATTACTGTCTTGAAATATTAGCGCAATAGTAAAGAAACTTTAAGAGCCTTCAACACGTTTTTTACCCAAGTCTAAACATTGCTTATATCAAGACAGTATACATGTATATTGCTTATCCTGCAGTATAGTTTTACATCAAATCTTTGAAATGAGTATTATTTTAAAATTTGACCTTTAAAACAAGATATTTTCAGTCTGATCTTGAAAACATACTATTTTTCTACCCATTTTTAGACTGTCTCCGCAGTTGAAACTCAGAAACCATAGCGTAAACATTGCAATATATATGTTACAGCACAATGCTTTTAGAACGTCAAAATATATGCACGAGGCTTTATAATGCAATTGGCCGAATAAAGACATTGTTAAGTAAGTTACTTTTATTAGGTCAATGTAATGGGGTAGTTCCAGGATAAATACACAATACACATATGCCATTTGAACGCCGTGGCACTTTATATAAACAGTTATCTTTGATCTTTAAGTTTGGAATTTTATTTTAGAAAATAGACAAATCATCAGAATTAAAAAAACAGAAACCCCTTGCAGTATCAAATTAACACGAAGTTTTTAATAATTGAGTTTTGCATTCCGGAGAAAGCAATTCGACACAGCATGGTGAATTTTGTAAAAACGTACCCAAATGTAGTGTCATAGGAAAACCAAATAATTAAATCGTAATAATAATTGGTTTAATAAGATCATGGTTATTATATTGTACTATTTTATCTGAAAAATGTCAAATATATCTTTTAATTTAACTACAAATACGTTTCTTGATTTTAAATTTTTGATTTCGATTTGAGTATAAATATCAATTAAAGACACATTTTACACTGTAAACCAGGCAAATCCAGGAGTAATCAATATTTTTTAAACTTAAAAAAAAAAGACCCAAACAAACTCACCTGTAGATCAACATGGTTTTCCAAATTAATATCTTACTCCTTCTCGTTCCTACCATTCAGGCTTCTTTTCTCGAAGTGTGTTATAAAAGGGCCCACATGTCACTATTTATTTGATGAAATCAGGATGTATTTAAAAAAGAAATTCAGGCAAGTCACCGGAAGTATTGCTTTTGTGACGCCTTAAATCAGTGAGAGCAATAAACTTAAATGAATCAAATGTAGCATAAATAGACGAAAAAGAACACGCGCATATAGATATTGTAGTAATTATAAAAATAAACAAGACGTGTTTGTGAAACACTATGCGCCCGGCAGTAACAAAGATAAAAAAAATAGCAGATAAATCACAGTCAGGGTCATAAGGTGATTGACCTTGATGTCTTTTGGAAGAGCTAAATTGGTGAAGTAAGCATACCAAGTATGAAGTCTCTCTCTCTTATGGTTCAGAATTATGGCGAAAATTCGAAAAAGTTATTTTTAGACGGACGGACTTAATGATTACAGCGGAGCCTCATTTATCCGGACGCTTTGGTATTATTCAATTTGTCCGGATATGTGAAGCGTCCGCATACTTGAATCACCGGTTAAACAAGACACTATAACATTTATAAATTCCGTCCCATTACCTGTTTTAGCTATATCACCAATATTTTATCTCTTAAATTAAGAAAAAAAAAAGGATCCCCATGTAAACATAAATGCGTGACCCATATTAAATTGAAACACGAAGGAGAGATTAGTTCATATAAAAAATGATAAACAGTGGACCCTCATTTATCCGGACGCTATGGTTCCCAGTCAATTTGTCCGGATATGTGAAGCATCCGGATATCTGAATCACCAGTTTAACAAGACAGAATAACATTTAAAAATTTCGTTCAGAGGAAAAATCGTCCGGATACTGAAACATCCGGATATCTGGCGTTCGGATATCTGAAGGTCCACTGTATTGTTCGTTTAATATTTTTTAACGTTTCTCTCGAGAATTTTTCACTGATTAAGAGACGTCATCGTATGTCGATGAAGGATTCAAAATTAGAAATATCTCGGCACTCAGGGTCATTTAGCAGATAGGGTTCTTTATCGTGCCAGTGCCTACCATGACACGAGACCTAGTACGTTTTTAAGGCCATGTCCGGAAGACCTGTGACTTTCACTTTTAGTGCTGAGCGCTTGGCGAATGAACAGTCAATACCTATGTTTTCGTCTTACCTAAGCGCGTATGAGAATCGAATCACAAAGCTCTAGAATTAGGCTATGGTGACCGGTACAGAATAATATATAATTATCATGGAGGTTGACTGAATTCTCCGTATAAATGTAGGTCATCCTTCACCTTACAATATGTTCTATGTAAATATAGGGCGCTGATTCATCAATGAACATGCGATTTTTGTTATAAAACAAGCAGTTTAAGACATGCTATTGAAATTTACATGTATTATATCCCAACTATGGGAATAGCCTTCAATTATGCAAAGAAATACAGCATGCTCCATTTTCTTTTTTCTAGGCTTGCTATACGAAAAAAAGTATACAACTTTAAGGAAAATACTTTGAAATGTACTCATATCCGCATCTGAGGATTATATGTCACCTTTGAAAATCTAGATTAAGACATCCTTGAGGTTTGGTCTGAGGAACATTATTATTTAAAGCCAGTACTACTATTTTCCAGAACGCGCATTGCTCAAATGATGAATCCACATCTTATATCTACACATCCCCTGAGGTAAAAGATGGCCTATTACATATATACAATATGCCACATCATACATTTCTATGCGGTAATTTTTTTATCAAGAGTTCTTTGCGTCATAAATTTGTGGTTTCTCAAATTTTGATATTTGATACTGTATCAGTTAAAGGTAGAAAAAAAATAGTGTACCACTCTTATATAATATTATGTATTTGTGTACTCAATTTTTACCCACTCAAATATTGTTTCATCGATGCAAATATGACTTTTCAAATTAAAACACTGTTTGATAGTTTTATAGTTGAAATAGATTGATCAACATATTTAAACAAACGTAAAATTATAAAAAAAAAAAGTTGGGCCTGAATACGCTAACTTTATTTATTCGAAAGTCATGATCAAATAACTCGGGTATTTTAGTTACAGTCATTAGGTAGTCGACGGGTGTGTCTACGTAATTTTATAAATCAAAACAGTGAAACGACACAGTTTATATGAGACCGATGTTTCTTTTTAATATAGAGACATTTGAGTAAAAGAGAATATGCTAGTTTAGATGTGTCAAAAACGGGTTTTTTTGTTGTAAAAATCAGTAAGGTATTCCCTTCCTAAAATATCTGTACAATACGCAGCATTGAATGAATAAGTATCAATTACATGTAGCTAAATGTTTTTAAGTTATTCAGAGATGCAGTTTCTCTAACAACAGGGGACAAAATTAAATACCACTGTCATATACACGCAGCCTTTTTTAAGAAACCTACATAAAATGGAAGAGGGAAGATAAAGATAGTTTAAAGGAAAACTTATGATTGCATTCAGAACGAAAGACAATGGCGAGAGATAGCGTTTAAGCAAACACCGCATCTTAGACGAAAGCTGAAAACTTTAGAAATTGCATTTTTAAAGAGCTCTTCATAGCAGAAATTCGTATCTTACGGATTATTCAAATATTCAAATACACACAGCGCCTTGAATAATAAGAGATTTGATGCTTTAATTGACATTTTAGCAAATTAAGTGTAGAACTTTTATAGATTACAGTTTGAAATTTTTAATAAAGTCCTACTTTTTTAGGAATAAAATTTGTTTGAAAACATGTGTGATATATATTAACATAAATCTACTATCGTGAAAACTGATTTTGTCAAAAAAAAAGTGTGGAATGTTTTTTTTTAAATATACGTGTGCATTCATTCGTATAAAACCTTAAGTTTATTTTCCTTCTGAAAATGATATCGTTGGTAACAAGTCATGCATTAACTCTGCAATATATTTCTATATATAACAATATTATACATTAAAAAATCTTTACCAGATCGTGAGATGATAATTTGTTTATGAATATAAATATTCTGATGTTGAAATTGCAGTTTTCAGTAGTTTAGATATGTTTATATCTAAATATAACATGTGGTTTTCAATTTCACACATTGTAAGATTTGGGATGCTTATTATACAAAATGATGTCGGGGATGCATTTAAAACCCTTGAAATTCAATACCTTTTTCTGAAAGAACCCTACATCAACCTAACAATACGGCCACGATCTGATAATTTGGGCAAATTTGGGTGCAGGCATTTAAAATAGAAAATTTTGTACTGCTGTATGCCTCCCTTTACCTGACATTATCATTCACGAGTAAGAGATTTGAATATATTTGTAAAATTTGACACATGAAATGTCTTTTTAAAACAGGTAAGATTTTGTATTGTTTCTTATTTTCTTTCCTTAATCAAGGAATGCTTTAACATATGTTATTGGTAAATAACACAGACTTGTCATGTGCTTCGAGAAAAATATGCCTTTGCACAAGGCTTGTGTGAATTTTACACCAATAACTAACATTATATATTTACATTTAAATTTCATACTCAATGGTTGAAATTCGCGCTCTCCTGTATCGTTATAATTTTACTGACATCTAGGTAGCCATATAGTGACGTCACATTAGCGCACAAGTCATACCAGGTTTATTTCTGCACAAAAAATTCAAATAAAATGGTTCTTAAATCAATTTTACAGCTGACTACCAAAAAAAAAACCACGTGTAATTATCTAAAATATCTTGAAAATAGAAAAATTAATTAGAAATATATTATATTTTTATATGAATTAAAAAAAAAACTACAATTCTTAAGTCATAAGAATTGCTTATCAGCGTTCTGTTCACAAAAGTCATTGTTCTGATTCTAATATTTCTTAAAATGATATATCTATCTTAATTTCTTGAAATGATATAAATATCGTAACTTACAAAGTTATATATTTTATAAGAAGAGTATCCAATTTTTCACAAATGGACAATACATGCCAATAAGATAGGTAGATTATTATATTTTTTCCCGGAATGAGCAATGTGACAACCACAAACTGACTCCGTTGTCTTAGATGTGTTGTTTGTCTTATGTGAATAAAGTATAGGCGCATTCTTTTTACCATATCAGATAGGATTGAAGTTTAGGGAGTTTGATGTCTAAGAGTTATCCATGTTTTAGGGAAATACGAACTTTATTGTTCTTAAGATATTCAAGTATAATTTTTAAGTTGTAATTCGGCGATCTTTCGTAAATTTCCCAATTTGGAGCATATCTTCTTACTAGCTTATTTTTGCTTAGCACCAGGGCAAACATTGGTTTTAATCATGTACTTTTGTTCACTAAAAAAACCAATCCAAATAATTAATGAACTTCGTCAAGACTTTCGTCTTGGTAAACCTTAAAATTATTTTATGCTGCAAAAAAATTTTTCAAAATATGAAAAGGCACTCGTTGTTTGAATAAAATTGAGGCTAAAAATGATTTGTCACAATTAATCTACATATAGAGGTCATTTACATAGTTTGACGTCACAATGATGGAGCAAACATTGCATAACATCTTTTATCTATAAAACATGCTAATGGTTGTATGTGAGTCAAATTTCATTTTGATCTGAATCGTGGTATTATAAAAACTATAAATAGTTTGCGAACGTTTGATAGCTCCTTATAGGAAATTTTATAAAAGTAGATGGAATCTAGGGGGCTACTCGTGGTAAACCGGAAACCGGATTTTGCCGTTTTTGGTTTTAAAAGTATGGTACATATAACAGTAGTAAATATGTAAACAACGTCTACAGAAATGTTGGAGGGGTGTATAAAGATGATTGAGGTTATTTTTTGTGCAAGGATTGAGATTCTTACAGTATGTAGCAGAAAATTGAATCAATTTAAAACACAAGCGCCGGACATGCATTTTCGATGCGGTATATTTTTTGCCTAGGATCGAGGTTATACTGATACTAGACGTTTATGATTGCATTGGTGCATCTCAAACATTTCTGATACCTATGTACAGAAAACGTGGTTAATAAATAGTTATTATGTCATTAAATAAAACTTTTCCTTTATTGTTTTCATTAATGCACAATTTGTATGCTATGCAGATGGGATTTTCCTACTTTCGTTTTTGACGTCAAATTTTCTACATACGAACTCAGGTACTCGGTAATAATAAAACCAACAACACATATTTCTAATGATGTATATGCGATTTAAGACATAATTTTGCTTGAAAAACATTGTATATCTTGCTTATATTTTTTTTATAAGTAGTAATAAGCATCCAGAAAATCAGATCGTCAGTAGTGGACATGTTCACAGCATATAGTAAATAAAAGAATTGAGAATAAAATTTATTTGTGTGGTTTGGAAAGGGTGTGTAAATAATGATAAAATTGTTCTTAAAAAGGATATTTCACTTTTTAGCATATTTATAAATATTTTGTCAACGTAAAAGGCTTGAGCTATTGAACTGTGATGGGGGTACCTGTCTGTTTTAACCCATATATCAGTGAAAAAACAGATGACCAATACATTTATCATGCCTATTACATACTTCAAGCATTAGTTACTATAAATAAAGAGAAAAAAATCAGGGTAAACAAGTTGATTATTCTACTAGGTAGCTTTATTTGAATTTTGAGCTCTGTTACTTTATTAGTAAAATGAGATTAATTCTTCAATATTTTCTTGGTTTTAAGCAGAAATGTGCACCATAGCCTGAAAAAGAAAAAAAAAGAAATGTAAACGCAATTTCACACAAATGTACTTATATGGATTATGTAAATCTGTTTATTCAATGAAAATACATCTACATCTAAAAATCCATGCAGAAACTTTTAAATGTATTTATTTAAGCATCTTAGATACATGTGTAATTAAACAATTTGATGTTTCTACGAACAGGAAAAGAAACTGTGTTTAACTTCAAGATCTTTAATTTATCTGATTTATGAAAGTTATATAGGACAAGTGACATTTGAGTTTAAATTTTTTTTAGTCTTGTGCAGAATTTGACATTTTTGTCTTTTTGTAACTGAGATTTCGATCAAATGCAAGATTATTACAAAGAAAAGAGGTGAACTGTGAAGTTATAAAAGCTGAAAAAAAGAATGTTATAAAAGACTGGCCCGTGAATGTGTAAAATGATAAAAGTTTAGAATGATAATACCCACGACATCAGAGTAACAAAGCCTTCTTCAAATTTACATCACCGTATGCCCAGTAGAAACCTCCATAGTGTTTAACAAGAGAAATTGTGTTTTAACAAAGACATGACTAACTTATTTTGTCATCCGAAGCAAATACGCTAAATACAGCACTAAATCATATATTTGTTATTATATGTTGCATTATAATTCATTGGTTAATTGTGTTAAAAATGGCAGTATAAAAAGAAACGCATTTGAATTTATTTAATAGCAAGGGTATAAAGTTGCTGTTTATTCATGCATTAACAACCACAAAGCGAGCTTTGTCGATAATTGGGCGTGTAAAATCCATATACGTAAACAGCACAGTATTTAAAAAAAAACTGCCTTCTATGTATTTTTTATTGAAATGTACACTGCTCGATTTAGAAAAAAAAAATTATTTTTACACAGCCGCAATATATTAATAAATCACTTTATACACTCTATGTTATCGTTCGCTTTTTTCCCTTTCCGATTTGAATATCATTCTTTTCATAATACATGCCGTATTTTTTTCCTAATTGCCCCAAGGTAGCAGTAGTTGCATAACAGTTTTGACTGTATTAAACATTATTTTCTTCCATCAAAAACAATGATTGATATGTAAATTGCATCAATTAAAAATACATTTATGCTTTATATACTTTTTTCTTTACAGATTTTTAAATAATTTATTTTAAACTATTTGAATACATGTTTCTAAGCAACACACTTTGCAAGCAACATTTCTTTTAAATACCTAAATAAATGTATAAATTGTTAAAAAAAAAATCAAAAGATGATGTGTTTGTGAAACATTTGCCCCGATGGTAACACAATTCTAGAGTTGGACGAATACTGAAGAGGTATACATTCGGGTACCATCCGGAAAAAAAACATATGCTATCTATTAAAACAGTACTTGTGAAATGCAATAGTTATGGGTGACTGAGTGCAATAGTTATGGGCTACAGAGTGGAAAAGTTATGGGCTACAGAGTGCAATAGCTAAGGTCAATGTTAAAGTTTTCGAATAAAGGTCAATGGACACAATTGAGGTCACGTGATCAAATATTATTCTACCAATGGAACGGTCAAGTCATAATGAACACTCATGTCAAATATAATAGGCTTACCCTGTATGGGTTACATTAAAATTGACAACAGAGAAGCAAATACACGGACATATAGGACAAAAACAATAACCCCTTTGATCTTTCGATCTGAGGGCATAAAACTATAGAAATCTATAAATAAAAAACCCTAATAACTATATATTATTTT
The DNA here is from genome assembly GCF_032062105.1 of Saccostrea cuccullata. Classification (NCBI taxonomy): domain Eukaryota; kingdom Metazoa; phylum Mollusca; class Bivalvia; order Ostreida; family Ostreidae; genus Saccostrea; species Saccostrea cuccullata. The sequence goes on along the minus strand of NW_026933217.1, from coordinate 83,715 downwards.
CGTTTTTCTTTCTCTGTTGTTCAACTCCCTCTAGATATTTTTTTTTACCTATTTGGAGACGCCATCACGTGGAGGTGGATATCTGCAAATTTATACCTACATTGGCAATCAGGGCCATTTAGCTTTGGGGAATCTTTTCATGACAACACATACTGTGATATGCCTTTGATACGGTTTAACAAGAATGACCGGTTTCCACCTCCCGCAAGGAATTCGAACCCTTAACGCAAGGATTAGCTGCGGCTCCTTACTCTACAACACCAGAGAAGACGCTCTAACTACTAAACCACGCAGTCAATACCTATTTTTTGTCAACATTTTCTTGAAATAATGTCAGGACCTACGTGATTGTATGTGTATACATGTTAAGATTTTATTTATTTTTTAAGCAGCACAACAATTCTTAAAAGACCACAAAATAAGGTGATTTGTTAGCTTATCCTGTAGAAAACTATCAAACTACATCAAAACTTACTACAGCATGCCGTTTTGTCGCTAGTTAAATGTCACATAACAAGTTATAAACAAGTCACTAATCGCACTCCACTTGCCAATGTAACCTCATTTACCTCATAAGGTAAGATCAAGTTATATTCTTTAAACGATAGATGTATCCTATGATTAAATAAAATATTATTAACTGATATTTTATAGGCCATTATCTTGGATTCAATGTCTCCTTCATGGGTTTATACATGAATATTCTATACATTACGTAGTTAATTGATACTGAGGTTGAATGCAAGTACCTCGGAGTGTACTGTGGGGGGGGGGGAGGGGGTGTTAATAAATCAATGTAGTGAAGGGGCATACACTCAATAGATCATAGTAAGCTTTTACATATCAACTCAAGAAGTATTATGGTATCTGAAAAATGCTGTAATCCTAATGAAATCTTGAAAATGATTTTAATTACATCAATACATGTATTTCATGTTGTTGACCAGACATGCGTGTTGAAAATATTTATAAACTTAACTTGGAATTTAAACTTGGTTATGCCCTTGCACTAGTGAAATTTATAGGTGGCCTCAATACTGCAAGTAAATGTACTGAAATCGTGTGACTGCCACATCAAGTGAAAATTCTATATATAAAATCTAATGGTCCTCTATATGTAGATACACGATAGTATTAAATATAATTATAATCATCCGATATAAATAATGTACTAAAAATAATCGCCATTCCTATTATGAAAACATTTTTAATTAAAAATTATTATCGATATTTCCATTGCGCACCTTAACTATACTGCGTAGTTTACTGGTTAAATTTCTTGCCAACGAATATGACAGTCGCACAAACTATATATATATTTATATAAAAATAAGAAGTTCGCAGAATTCCTTTTATACTTTTAGTTTTGTGCACCACAGCCCTGCACAAATAATCTTCAATCTAGCTTTCTTTTGAAGTATCGCAAAGAAGCTGTTGTGTTGAGCAAAAGTGATACAAAGTTAGAACATTAACATAAGAAATATACCTGTACAGCTGTAACTGTTCTGTTCAAATCATAGGTCATCGCTATCCCGCGAAGCAAGAAAGCCCTCCCCTTATATAAAGAAAAAAAATACTCTTATTACAACAAGAAGAGGACTTTTTTAATCAAGATGAATGAAACTGACTCTCAGTTACGAGATATAATTATGTAGAGGAAATACATTGATTTTGAATCTAAAATTAAAAAATTAGAATTTTTAAAATTGAACTTTCTAAGTCAGCAAATCAGAATCATATCCTTCAAAGAAAAACAGAAAGATATAAAACAAACAGAGATTTTAAAATCCAAAAATTAGGTTAAGAGTTTTATAATGTATATCTAGCTATATTCACCCATTGGTCTAAACATTTCTTTTGACTATAACTGAAAGGTGTAAAACTTGGGATGGGTCCATCTTTCAACTGAATAAATTAAAAAAGACGGGAAAATATAGGGCTTATACATTTAGAAAGACATCTACAAAAGACGATTTACTCTGCATTTATTGACATCTGTCTTCGATAACTAAGTTTTAGAGGATAGATATTCTATTTTTGTGTCACATGTTAAAAGAATATTTACAATGTACAATTTGCGTGAAAATCCCTAGCTAATACCTTGCAGCTAATTTTCATATCTTCAAAAGAGGTTTTCTTTTGTATTGAGAAATCAGCCTCCAAAATATGAAAAACAGAAATTCTCCTTAGTTTGATCCATTAATAATTGTTTTGCGAAGGATGCATATAAAACTTTATTATTAAAATTAAATGTTTTTAATGCATCATATATCACCTTAAAGTAACAATTCAGTCAAGATCTGATAATCGGGTACATGTATTTAGGGTGCGCTCATTTGAAATAGAAGATTTTCTATTATGTGTGGCTTTTTACTTGACTTTATTATTTACGAGAACTGATTGCAACTGAAGATTTGTACTTTTGATCAAGTAAGTTTTTATGTTTTCGCCTGACCTTTTTATGTTTACTTTGGACTATTATCTACTATATATTTTTAGTATAATTTTCTACTTCTTATATCTAGAACAAAAAAATCTTTTAAAAACTATGTTAAAAAAGATGAATATAAAACTGCACGTGTAAATTATAGAAAATTAACGTTCATCTACTTGAGATCGTGTGTTTATAAATTGGATCACATGGTTTTAGATGTCTTATTTACTGCACTTCTATGTATATACCTTTATATACCCTCTGATTCACATGAAAACAGTCAATATATCACTTATAGTTTTGATTTTAAAGAAAAAAAAACTTAATTAATTTTATATATAAGAGATCATAAGCCCATAGAATACAGAGATTTAAGAATAAACTTTCATTTAAAACAAAAGTTAAAGTTATAAAGAGGCTTGAAATCTACATTGCCCAATGTGTATTAATCGACTTATTGGCTTTACTTCTATAAATCAATAATAATTAAATTATTTCACAACGAGGAAAATTGAAATACTAGTTGTCGAATACACCAGTAATACAATTGATAATGTCTATCAAAAGAAATAAGAGATGGTATTTTGTTGTGTGTCCATTGGAGCATTGGACATTTGCATGACTTATAAAATGGATACAGTACTCTAACATAATGCTTCTCTATTCAATTTAATAACTTCAGACTTTTAATGATTTTCTTCTTCTTTATCTTAAAGCATTCTTAAATCAAAAATTTTAAATGATTGCTAGAAAATTTAATTTTTAATTTTGGTGATATAATCTAAAGTGGAATATACACCAGTAGTTGTTTGACCTTCAGTTGTCCTTTACCAGTCAAGTCTGAAAATATTACTCTTATTTGAGGACATTAAAAATACGCTGTTTCAAATGTAATTATATAGCTTACATTTTGGAGAGGCCAGTTAGATTACAAACTCGGCTATACATGTTACATGTACAATATATCTAAGGTGTATCTGTGAAAGAATGCATTGCATTAAAGCATGAACTTTTAATATCCAAAATAGAATTTTGAAATTTAACTACCAGAAGAGTTTTGGAAATTGGTTCACACTCATAATTTTATTGAAGATTACCAATGCTATTATAATAGACGTCATGCGTATCAAACACAAAATGAAAAACCATGCCCATCATGCATAGGACAAATCAGGCGATGCCTTTCACAAATTACAAAGTACGAAAAAGGTCAAAGTAAAGATTTTAACAAACTATCCATCCTAATATCCGACGTAAATATTCCAGGAAAAAAATGACCAAAAAAATTTAATTAAAAGAGTTAATATTGTCCCAATTTGCAACAAATAATCGCATTATTCTATTTTTTACACAAATTTACACGAGAGACCTTTAAAAAGGCACTGATTCAACAACCGGTTACCCACTCGTGATAGAGTTTTTTTTTTATATAAATATACACTGTAATTGTACACTCATATAAATGTAGAAAAGTTGTTAGATTTTACTTTGTCAGAATATGTAAATCCAAACAAAATTGTCTTTGAAAAGAAATTTAATCGCTATTTCACACAAATTCAAGTATACTGCATGCTCATCAATATTTTGTGATTTACATTGTAATTACATTTGGAAACTAAAAAAGAAAGAACTTGTGGGAAAGGGGGCTTTGTTTAAATGTTCTGAGTCTAAGTTAATTTCATTAAAGTGAGTGTGGAGAAAACATTAGTGTACATGTTACATGCCACACTTCCCAATATGGATTTGAAACTGCAATTTAAGGATCGGCTCTTTACTCTGCGACTCGGAATCTCAAAGCACTGCGCCATGTTTGCGACAATTATAAGTATACAGATGTCAATGTCTCTGATGCCTTCTTTGATTTTTTGAATGAATAATGCAAAATCTCGATACCTACCTGATATAACTCCGAAATTTTTATTCGCCATGGCTTACTGATCTAACTTGTGCACATCTCTCCTTAAATTAAACATATACTATCTTTTTTTTTCGTGTAAAGTGTATCCATGTTTTAATATAATTTAGTCAAACGAAATACGACATGTGATTATGTTACTTGAAAATCTTTATCTGTATATACATGGATTATGTAAGTCTGTTAATTCAATGAAAATACATTTGTAATTAGAGAATTTAACGTCACTTTCAAACAGAAAAAGGGACTGTGAGTATAACTTCACAGTATTTTATTTATTTGATTTATGAAACTTATATAGGACAAGTGCCATTTGAGGCTACATTTTTATATCAAATTTAGTATTTTGTAAAACACGACATTCTTGTCATTTATTTACATCAGGACTTAGAACAAATGCAAGATAAACAAAAAAGGGATGCAATGTGACATTATAAAAGCTTAAAACAAGTATGTTAAAGAACACAGACCTACGAATGTGTAATATAAATGTTTAGAATGACAATACCCACGAAATCAAGGTAACAAAGCATTTTTCCGAACTTACATCACCTTTCACCCTATAAAGTGTACCAGATTATTTTACTAGAGAAATTCTGATATTACAAAAGCATACACAACTCATTGTCTTATCCATACGAAATACCATAAAAAGGATTATTAATAGTATATTTGTTATGTAATGTTGTCAATTTTGCTTCGTTGGTTAATAGTGTCAAATATTCCAGTGTCAAAAAGAAACACTTTGTGGATATTGATGCACAAATACACAGTACATTAATATTCTATAGACCTTTGGGGCGACCTGTCTTGGGGGCGAGTTGTCCAGCATTCGGTAAAACTTATGCTCAAGGATTAAATACAAATTCGTTACATTCACATAGCCTGGGATCCAAGATACAAGATTCACTATATACGTGTACTCGCAAAGAACATGTCCCACTCCAAATAAAATTTAATGCTAAAATATTTCTATCAATTCTATGCCTCCCTTTTTCATAATCCATCCGATGAGAAAGAGTTTGATTTTTCATTCATTTTTTTCTCATTTACTCTTTTTCTCAGCAACAAAAGTCAAATTTACAATTTTAAACAGGAAAGAGGTAGATTCACTAAAACTCATTAAAATGGCCCTGTCAATATATTAATTAACCGACCAACTTCTTACGTCCTATTTCGATCATCAACATAAAGTAGAGACTTGGTGCTTTCATTTTCTATAAAAAAAATTTCCTCTGAGAGTGCAAGTTTGGAAACTCAGGCGTTGTTAAACTGCAATGATCTTGATTTTTTAAGAAAATGTGTGAAATTGAGCATCTTCAACTTTTCATAAAAATATGCCCCCACCCTGCGATCCAAAAATTCTTTCATGGATTAGAATCTTCTGAAACAGTTCTTTCATTATATAATTCAACATTTTAAATCAGAGGTTGGGGGCTATGCAAAATATTGAAAAACAGCTTAAATTTTTGGTCATTTTTTAACGAAATTTTCAAGATTTGAGGAAAATGACGAAATTCATGACGTCATAATACATAGACAAGAGAAAAAATTACGTCATTTTTATTTGATATGAAGTCACCAAGGGTCCAAGTGAAATATAACATATTTTCAATTGAAACTGAGTAGTTCTTATATTTCAGAAATTCACAGGGCCAAAAATGGACCAATGTGAACTTTCTTCTTTATACGACTAGAATTCATTATATTGCTTGATTGTTTTCTCCTTAAACTGTCCGTACTATTCTACGATAGCAAAATATTTTTTAGATGCTGCTATCTATTTTCACAACATTGGTTGCTTTTGAATGTAATCATTTTTTGAAAGTCTTAATTTGAAGCCCTTCACAGGCATATGTGTAGTCTCTATATCAGTATTATGCTCGAATAACAAAATACAATCAATCTTTCAATATTTGAAAAAAGTACCTCGAATCGAAATACTGCTCTGATTACAAGATAAAGATAGATATCTAGAAAGTAAACCTATAATAAATCAAATAAAATTTCGATATAAATTTTGATATGCTAAACTTAAAGTGGAAAAGTTATTGATTAAATCAAGAGCAGCACTGTATGAAGTAATATAATTTTAAAATATTTATAACTGTTCTAATTATGGGTCACTTAGATTTTTCTTTATTATTCAGATTAGGATTTACAAGCAATCTTTTAAGCTTGTTTCATGGTGACAAATCTTGATCAAGATAAGGATTAAGCTCATATTTTTTTCTTAAAATGAAATATAGTTACATGTTATACAGCTCTCTTTTCATTTAGTAGATATCTTATAGACTGGATCCTTGGGATGAATAAATAAAGTCTGATTCACTTGTTACTGGAATGTTTTTGATTTTGGTTGAATTAACGCATACACAAACATCCCAGACAGTCTTTGTTTAAACATGTAAATGTATAGTATGATTTCATCAACATTATATTTTTAATGGGTAGATTTGTTTCAAAGATTCAAAACTTATAAAGAATATTGAGAAAAAACTTCATTTACACCTATTTTAATTCTGATTTAAGATAGTCTCAAAGTCCCCACAGAATTTTTACTTTTTGAGTATTCCATTGTGTACTAAATCACTGCTTTTTTTATAGGGAATAGGAGGCGGTGACCACAGGTAGACTGCTAGCTCCCAACGCATTCACACCTGTACAAAATAAGCCCCTCCCTCACATAGAATTTACCACCCGGTAAAAAATCTGTGCCTTTAAAGGCATTTTATTTTCAAGCGCGGTATTCGAAATTACTAAGTTTTCGAAAGTATCTTTATTACAGCAAAATGATCTGCATCAAAATTATTATCTTAATATATTTCTTCATCAAACTGTTTAAAACCGATATACGTGTCCTTATACCATCTCTCTCTCTCTCTCTCTCTCTCTCTCTCTCTCTCTCTCTCTCTCTCTCTCTCTCTCTCTCTCTCTCTCTCTTCAAATGTAAACACAGGATGGAATTTCACCATTCAGTCGAAAGAATGGTCACGGAATGGTCACTAAAAGGTCACTGAAAAGATCCTTCCCTGTGACTTTTCCGTGATCATCCAGTTCCCATTCAGTCGACTGAATGGTACATTCATTTAAGTGACCTTTCCGTTCTGATTCATTCGAATATTTTTAATGAATTATAGGCTTATCTTTTAACTTAAAATATTTATTTCACTTTTTCCTGGTAAAATAGCATTAAATATATCTAATTTCGAATTAATTTTTTCTTTAATTATGCAAGAAAAACATTTCGCTCACAAGGCCAGAATCGAACCCTGGTCTCCAGTTTGCAAACCCTATCCAACGCTACAACTTCCTGTTAAACATAACGGAATTAAAATCAATCAGTTTGTAGTAATCAGTATAACACAAGGTTCACCTGTTGTATAGAGGAGTAATGTTTATATATCGTGTACATGTCGTATATGTTTTATATTAGTTGCGCGGATTTCGGGGACAGGCTGATAAATTACACAAGTCTTATCGGGATAATGACAATTATCAGGGACGGGCACCTGTTCCTGTGTCAAAAACTTGGGAAAGTTAAAAATTCTCTATTTAAAAAATAAGTAAAATGATTTTAAAGCAATGTCATTTAAAAAGCTAAAATCGACAATATCAAAGTTTTTTCACAAGAGGTATATATACCGGTAATTGATTTATTCTATTAATGTAAAATGATTTTAAAAAGATGTGTTTAAAAGCTAAAGCATCATATGGTTTTGACAATTATATGTAAAAAAAAAAAAAAAAAAAAAAAAAACAAACAAACAAAATTGAAAGTATCAAGGATTTTCCAGAAAATTTGTATGAATATGATGCAGGATGTAAGTGTTAAAGTTAAATGCTCTGTGTAAGTTGCTGTGTTATGAATTCAATTAAGTTGTTACATGTGTGATGGGCTTTAATTTGGAGGATTCAATGTATTTAAAATGATTTTAGAGTGAATGTTATTATAATGAATAAATTGAAAACCTTATAAAACTTGTGCAGTGTGCAACCCATAGACGCATGCATGTATAGAACATTTATTCTATATGGTTTACTAAATGCTGTACGTTGTTTAATTATATAAATGATGGTTGTTCATAACTTCTTTTCTGATAATGTGTTTCATCATGGTCTTATTGTTGAACCAACGTGCATATCTCTTTTTGGAATCAAGACATTCTAAAAAAATGTTACATGCTGCTTTCATTTATAATTGCAGTTAAATGAATACGAATTCAAGAGTTTTTTTTTGTTAATTTTCTCTCCTTCTCTCTTAACTAGGTTTAAAGGAAATTTAGACAAAGGAATCATAAATGTTATTTCAAATACATGGTGATTGATATTACAAATTGTTTCCAGGTTATTTTTAATCTACAACAGTTACATCACAATTGCTTTGAATACGAACATTAATCGATCTAAAAAATTCTTTAAACACATTTACAAATTGTGAAGAGGGCAAAAATACGACCCCTCTCATGAAGTTTAGCGATGAGATTAGTTGGATAGCACATCCTATTACCGGCAACTGTGACAACCGATGCAACTGTGACAACAGACGGCAAAGTTGTTTATCGCTATGACAGGAACCTAATTGATATTATAATTTTGACCATTTATAACATTCATTTACTTTAGTCTGGTGGTTTCCCGTTTTGATCTAACCTTAAACTATTTTTCTGTTAAATATAAAACTATGATTCCTTATTGAAACAAAATAAGAACAGAATAAAGTTCAAATTCAATCATCATTCAAGGAAAATTGGTCAAACTGAGCTTATAAAATAGAAGCTGCTAGTCTGCGGTCACATTTCTTGTTGTATATAATTAATCTAGACTCTCTACACCTTGACTTTATAATATGGATGGTCTTTGTTGTTTAATAAGTGTGCTGAAAGCATTTGATTTTGATGGGTAAAGAGATTTTGGCTGTCGTGAACAACAGATAATCTTTAACATGGCAAACACTGAAGACAGATAATGGCAATCGGTATCACGTTTATTTTAATCTGGATTTCAACTTTTTAAATAATGTTTTCATATCAAGTTCATTGACAAAAATATCACTAGGTGTTCGATATCTCTACATAATATAATTTATCATTTTAGAAGATGATTGTTTAAGAAAGAAATATAATCTCTCTGCAAACATTTGCTTCAAATCTATAGCATACATTTCTGCAAAATTGCTACAAACATTGCTGCAAATTTGCTGCAACGAAGCCAAAGAAACAATGACAGACTTTTAAAAACCTTTGTGTTTGCAGCGTTTGTTCTAAGTATCGACAAGCTTACCGGAAACAGTTATCCCTGCGAAAGAGGTTTACCGCTGGCTATAACCTGCTGCCAATATTAGATTTTCCAAAGAAAGATATAAAGATACTACTACATGTAGTAACGTTCGGTGTTCAAGCTCAAAACTCCATTAAACAAAACAACATGAAGCTGAAAAACGGGATATTCTTAAACTTCAGAAGTGGGCACGACCCACCCCATGCATGGAGGAGTGATCATCACCTGACAACCAACAACCGCCGTTTGCTCCATGTCATGATCGAAAAAAAACAAACAAAAAATCCGTCAACAATTCAGTGTATGCAAATAATGGCCCAACAAATATATAGGGGGAAAGTCAATCAGCATTTAAATCAATGATATTTTTTTTTTTTTTTGCTGACAGGGACATTCTATAGAAATAAAGAAAGGATGACTTTGAAATAAGACAATATCGTCAATAATGTTGATATTCTTGTTTCGTCAATTTGTTTGTCAATTATTTACCTCATTTTAGAAATTTTAGAAAATCCTCCGTAGGGCATGCTCTTGCATATCGAATCAATTTAGAGTTATAAACTCTGTAAGTATGGATGTGATGAAGGTATTTACCTGCATAAGTAAGGGAAGATGACATTAGAAAAGTTATAGTCATTACTTTTATAATAAAAATAATTAAAACAAAACCATATCTGATCAGCCAGACGTTGTTTGCGCCATTGTATATACATGCACCTAATTAAGTGCTTTGTAATCATTTAAAATGATACATGTATATATTGTACATTCCCACTAAAATACCGAGATATCTACATGACGAATATGGAGATAACGAACAGTATTCAATATCAAAGACCATAAAACAATACAAAATGGGAGCACAGCAAACACGGAACGCCGAAACATCAGAGGTGGGATTAGGTGCCATGGAGGAGTGTGCATCCCCTGCTGACCGGTCACACCCGCAGTGTGCTCCTTGTCATGATCAGGTAATAACGGAAAAAATTGTTGTCAATTCGGTTTATAATTAATGGACTAACAATTAGTATGAAAAACGTCTGTCAGCATTTGACCCAATGATAAATTGTATTTGCTGACAAGGTCATTGTATCTACCATAGAACTTACGAAAAGATGACTTTAAACAAGGCTGCTGATATTCTTGTTTCATCAACTAGCTTGTCAATAATTTACCTCGTTTTAGAAAATGTTCATACGTAGTGCATGCTCTTGCGTATCGAATCAACTGAGATATATATATTCCGTATGCAGGTGATGAAGGTATATTGCTGCATAAGTAAGGGAAGTTGACGATAGGAAAGTTAAAAGACATCACATTTACATGTATCATATAGCTTGGTTGTTAGATTACCATTAACGCCTTTTTCAAGTAAAATATCCAAGTATGAAACATGCGTCAGACTCTGTGATATCTTTTATCTCAAGCACATTATATTGTATCGATGTAGGACTGGATATTACCATTGTTAATTGACAATACGTCGTCCATATATCTAAAAGTCGAGTTGAAGACCACAGCAAGTGTTTTCTTCTTTTCACGCATAAGACTTTGCACAAATTCTTCTTCTTATGAATATAAAAATAGGTCTGCTAAAAACGGAGCGCAATTGGTACCCATGGGAATTCCAATAGATTGTTGTAATACACATGTACCTGGTTTCCAAAAGCCACATAGACATTGTCAATCAGAAACTCAAGTGAAGACAACTTCAGAGGACTTGTGTGTGCAATCAGAATGTGTTTTAACAAAATAATTTAGCAAATGACCAATGACCAGATTAGTAAATTTACGAGTTCCATTTTTATTGAAAAAGAAACTGTCAATGATATCAAAAAGTCTGGACTTTAATCGAAGGAAACGGTTGTGTATCAAGTTGAAAAGTCATAAGTTTTTAAGCTGTTGATTTTGGTAAAACAACTAAAACCTGAATTCAAATATTTCAGAATGGCGAATTCTTTGTTGACCTTTGTGCAGTCTATATTTCAGTGGCTGGTTTGACTTATTTACTTTCATGCAAGCTTCCTGCAAACTCCTGGGTTGTCAAATTTAATGTTTCCAACGAACTTGTTGCTCCTGTATATAGAGGCATGTATTTTTCTGCCATTGTTCCTGCAAACATTTTGAGTTCCTGCAATATGATATAGCAATAGGTGTAATGTCGACCGTAACATCGCAGCTAGCGACAATAATCTCAAGAACACGTACTCTTCTTGTGTACAATTTTGTTTGCTGAAGTCTGCAGCAAACATAACAGCCTCGTAAGGAATGCCCAAATTAGCAATTTTAAAAAGTTTATAACTATATAAAACTAGAACATAAAACAATGATAACTTATATTATTTTTAAATACTTTACTTTTAAGTACTTTACTGTGGTCCTTATATTTTATGGTTCCAAATATCCGTTTCTCGTTCCTTATTGTTGGAAAACAAAATTTACCAACATTCACCAATGGGCCGTCTTATTTAAAAATATGTTCATATTGATTATCGAATTATAGTTTGATTCAGTAACTGTCGTATGGCAACCACAGGTACTTGTGGACAGACCCCCCCCCCTTCAGATATGAAGCCCCGGGGCTTTATGGACATTTTTACTACAAATTATAGTATATTTATTACACGTATTCAAAGCCTCTCAGATATGAAGCCCCGGGGCTTTATGGACATGTTTACTACAAATTACAGTATTTTTTTACACTCATTCATCATGTGTATACTAGGAAAATAAAAAAAAAATTTTTACGATGAGTATTTTGAATCTCGTGGGGGGGGGAGGCATGTCCATCAATACCTGTAATCGCAAGTACCATACATATGACCAATATAAACAGCCAAAATATGTCTTGACGAGAAACTTGAAGATAAGATACAGCTAATTTATACTTTATCAAACTTTGTTTCCACTGTTTCCGATTGCCATATTTCGTTTTAAATCTGCTGTCGTTGTTTGCCTCGTCTGTTGCACACGACAGCCTAAATGATTTCACCAAACAAAATTAAACGCTTGCGGCGCTTTTATTAAACAACAAAAATTATCCATATTTTGAAGTTATGCCACACAGAGTCTAAATTTATTATATCCAACAAGAAATGTGACCGTAGAATAGCAGTTTTTATTATATTCGCTCAATTTGACCAATTTTTCGGGAACAACAATTAGAATCTAACTTTATTCTGTTCTTATTTTGTTTCTATAAGAAATCATAGTTCTATATTTAAGAGAAAAATTATTTAAGATAAGATCAAACGGGAATCGCCCAAACGAAAGTAAATGAATGTCATAAATAGTCAAAATCATTATATCAATTAGGTCTCTATCATAGCGAAAACAACTTTGCCGTCTGTTGTCACAGTTACATCGGTTGTCACAGTTGCCGGTAATAGGGTGTGGATAGTAGAGGTAAGCATAGTCTTTTGACTGGCCGCACATGTTGTGTTCATTGCATGTACGTATTGAAAAAGCAGACGGAACATCCCGTAGCCATATTAAGTTATAATACAAAAATAATAATTTGAATAATACAAATTATTACAATTCTACTAAGACCCAAATTTCTGTACATTTTATGTTCATGAATTTGTTTGTAGAGATATGGACAAGACAGTTGATACTTGTCCCACAAACTTGACAGAGACAGTGGAAGCCTCTACACGACTGGGCTGTGGTCGTGACAAGTATGGAAATGACCAGTATATGTGTCTCCCTAACTTAAAAACAACAAGTCTGGTAGAATTCTGTCATGATGGTAACATGGGCTATATACAAAGTGGTGAGTGTTATTTTAGGAAATCCTATTAATTTAGCTAAACAAATATCGTTTAGAGAGAATATTATCAACGGTCTTACATGTACAAATGAATGCTTTATTTCTCTCTTAAATTCCCCCGATTTAAAATGTATAGTGTGTCTTTTTGTAATAAATTAGAAAAGTAGCGAATTAAACGGTTGTAAAAGTTTTTTTGTTTAAAGTAAGAATAATACCTCAAAAATTGAGGTAGGATATTCAAAGGCCTTTTTGAAAATTTTGATTATCTTATTTTTAGTGGAAAATTCAGTGAATATTCCGTAGATCCTTGGTGACTGTAAACATTCTTAATGTATTTTCTCTATAGTATCACCTTTATAGAATCCCCATATTTCACTTGCATAATTCAAAATACTACTTGCATTAGTATCTAACAAAGACAGACGAGTAACATAATTAAAATGCACATTTTTCATAGATTTAAAAAGTTTAAACATACATTTCCGCCCCTGAGTAGTTAATTTTAACTAAGCTTTATGAAAATTACCTGTGTATGTCAGAGTGAGACCAAGATAAGTAAACTGATTAACAGCTTCAACTTCCTCATTTCCTCATCATTAAAAAACCATTCAATATTTTGATTCAAGCAACCAGAATTTCTAAATACTACTATTTTAATTTTACTTACATTTACAGATAATTTCCAATCATTACAATATAAATAAAGCACATCAAGCATTTTTTGTAATCCCTCAGGAGAATCGGGAGAACAATACCATGTCATCTGCATATAACTTTAAAAACCATGACACTTCTTGGAGACTAATATTTTGACATTTGGACATGATAAAAGCATTCTTAAAATCATTTAAATATAAAGAAAAAAGTAGAGGAAACAGAGCTTCTCCCTGAAGGACTCCATGTTATGCTTAAAAAAGTTACTAAAGTTGTTTTTGTATTTCACACAACTTCTAGCATTCTTATACAGAGCAGAGACCATATACTGTTTAAAAATTTTCCCTTGATCCCTAATGCTACGAGCTTTTGAAAAGGATAATTTCTATTTATACTATCAAATGCCTTACGGAAGTCCACAAAACAAAAGTAGAGATTTTTCACGTTCGAGAGATGTTTATCAATTATACTTTGCAGTGCAAGAATTGCATCTATGGAACCAACCCTAGGTCTGAATCCAAACTGTGCATCCGTTAAAATAAAGGTGCTTTCGGACCATTTCATAAGTATTTTATTAAGTATAGTCGTAAATATTTTTAACATACAACCCATGAGGGTAATCCCCATATAATTATCAGTTACATCTGGATCAGCCTATTTAAGAATAGGTACACATATTTTAAAATATTCATTTATCAAATTATCTTTACCTGGCGATTTTCTGCTTTTCAATCTAATTAAAATTGGATGTTAGATCCGCTCGCACACTCGCTACACTAACATCCAACAACATCCCATAGAGGGTCACGTCAGAAGTCAAATTCTATCAACCAATCAAATTGTTGCTGGCATAATCATCGGATATTTGTTGACGTTATCGAAGTGAATAAGTCTAGAGTTGTTCCGAATTTGACCTCTGACGTGACCCTCTATGGGATGTTGTTAGATGTTAGTGTAGCGATAATGCGATCGGATCTTACATCTAATTTTGATTAGATTAACTGCTTTTTAAACAGTTTATAACGTCTACAATTTCTTTAACAGTTATATTAACATCTAGTTCATCATTTACAGCATTCGTATCATATTCTGTATTCCAAAAATCAGTATATGTAACATCTTTACAAACACCTAGATTTCTGAAATGTTCAAAAAATCCTCTACACTAAGATTACAATTATTTTGTAGCTTACGATTCTTAAAAAAGTTTATAAAACTCCCTATACGAAGTGCGCCTCAGATATTCTAACTGGCTACCTTGACATCGCCTAAACTCACATCTTGCCTTATTCATACATTTTTGTATAATCGTTTTTATATTCAATCTATAATTGTGTATTAAAATGACTTCTATATACATTGAATATGTAAAGTTTCTCTTTGTAAATTATATACATCTCTTTACATCTCTCATTAAACCAGGGTTTATTCGTAACTACTTCCTTATATTTTTGTTTATTACAATATGGCTCAAAAACCTCGTTCAGGCAATGTGAAAAATAAGATAGATTCCGAGATATCGACACCATTCTCCATAGAGGATACTAAACCATTTAAATCGTGTAAAACAATTTGTAAATTCTCTCTCATTTCAAATATATTATCTTGATTCCATCTATAAAAGTAACCTGTACCACTTATCCTATTGAAATTCTGAGAAATTTGGTCCAGTGGTTCTTCCATACATTTTTTAAAAGTAAGGAATATTGGTGCGTGATCAGACCATTCATTAAAATCAAGAACTTTAAAATCGACTAAATGACCAAACAATTCATAATAAATTGTACTTGTTGACAAGGTCATTGTATCGACCGTTAAACTTACGAAATGGTGACTTTAAACGAGTCTGTTGATATTATTTCATCAACTCATTTGTCAATAATTTACCTAGTTTTAGAAACTGTTCATACGTATAGCAAGCTCTTGCGTATCGAATCCACTAAGATATATATACTCCGTATGCAGGTGATGAAGGAATATCGCAGTATATAAGGGGAGTTGACTATAGAAAAGTTAAAGTCATCACGATTATCATATAGCTTGGTTGTTAGATTGCCATTAACGTCTTTTTCAAGTAAGATATCCAGGTATGAAACATAAATATCAGAATCTGTGGTCTTTTATGGCAAGCTCATTAGGATATATCGTATGGACGTAGAAATGGAAATTACCATTGCTAATTGACGATACGTCGTCGACATGTCTAAAAGTCGAGTTGAAGGCCACACCAAGTGTTTTCTTCTTTTCACGCATAAGATTTAGCACAAATTCTGCTTTATATGAATATAAAAATAGGCCTGCTAATAATGGGGCGCAGTTGGTACCCATGGGAATTCCAATAGATTGTTGGAATACCTGGTTTCCAAAAACCACATAGATATTGTCAATCAGAAACTCAAGCATCTCTTTGATGTTAACTTCAGAGTACTTGTGTTTGCAATCAGAATGTGTTTTAACAAAATAATTTTGCAAATGGCCAATGACCAGATAAGTAAATTTACGAGTTCCACTTTTATTAAAAAAGCTGCTGTCAATGATATTGAAAAGCCTGGACCTTAATTTATCGTGGGGAATGGTTGTGTACAAAGTTGAAAAGTCATAAGTTTTTAAGCTGTTGATTTTGGTAAATTCTAGAGATTTCAAATTTTCGAAAGTTCTTAAAAATTTTTGAGTATCCACATCTGATTCAAACCACTTCTTGAATATATTGTTGCACAATACTCTTGATGTTTTTCCTTCACAACTGTCAATATTTGAATGAGAAGTAACGAAAAAAGGCTTGTCTGAACATTTACTGGAACCTGAAATGAATCTGTATTGGTAAACATTTTTATGAAATTTCGGAATCCAATATTTATAGGGTACAGCATAGTTAAGGTTAGAAAAAGGAGGCGGGAAAACTTAACTATGATATCATACAAAAATAGTCATACAACAATTCTTTAAAATACCACAAAATGAGGTGATTTGCTAATTTAACCTGTATGGAATCATCTAACTACATCAAAACTTACTAAAGCGTGCGGTTTTGTCGTTAGTTAAATCTCACATAACAGGTTTTAATCAAGTCACTGATCGAAATCCACTTGTCATTGTGACGTCATTTCTTAAAACGTTGCGTATTTTGTATGCAGTGAGAGGCAGATCAAATAATATTTTTTCAACGAAAAATGTATTCTATAATTAAATAAAATACTATTTACAGATATTCTATAGGCCATTTTTTCACGATTTTATTAATATATTTTCTGATTGTTACGTATTTAATTGTTGTTGCCGTATATATGTATGCACATACATCGGATGGTAACGTTGGGGGTCTTAATAAATCGATTTAGTGCAAGGTCATACCCTCAAAGGATCATAGTAAGCTTTTAAAATTCAACTCTTGAAGTATTAAGGTATCTGAAAAGTGCTGCGATCCTTATGAAATCTTGAAAATAATTTATTTATATCAATATTTCATGTTAATGACCAGCAAAAACTACATCATTCGGTCATACAAATATAATTTTAAAAATGATGAAATTGCAGAATTTAGAAAGGATCGCAGCACTTTTCAGAAACTACAATACGTCTTAAAAATATTTATAAACTAAACTTGGAATTTTAACTTGGTTATGCCCTTGCACTAGTGAACTTTATAGGTAACATCAATGCTGCAAGTAAATGTGCCAAAATCGCGTGACTTTCGCTTCACGTGACTAGTCTAAATATAAAATCTAATCGTCCTCGGTACGTAGTTATTAACCATAATTAGAATTATCCGATATAAATTATGTACTAAAAATAATCGCCATCCCGATTATGAATACATTTTTCATTACAAAATGTTGTCGATATTTCCATTGCGCACCTTAACTGTGCTGCGTAGTTCAAATTCATTTTGGCTCTGTGGAATATTAACTGACATATAATGTTTGAAGAATTTCTTGCTAAGAAAGGGAAGTATGAGTATAAGTAGGATTACCACTTGTAGAATTAAAGAGCTAAAGCCACGAACTATCAATATCTGCCTTTAATTTTAGACAAAATTTAAGTTTGAAATCACAAAGCCTATCATATGTCATTTTGTAAAACACAATGTCATGGTGCGCTACAAATAATTTTTTGGCACACAGGCCACCGTCATTAGCACATGCGCAGAGACAAATGTACCCTATGTAGTTAAAAAATGCTTAAAAACGCCGATTTTATGGCAGTTATTCCGAAATTTGAATGTGGCCACACTCAAGTACCCTTTCCAAACTTTGCATGCATAAAAATATTACATAAATGCACCTTTATGCAAAATATCTTAGAGGTACTCGCGTGTGGCCAATATGAATTTTACAATTTATGAACGTTGAGCTTTCAGAAATTGAAGCAAGGTCCTCCATTTTAACAGTAATTATAAGTTCATCGTATGCGTAAATACCCTAAATTAGTTATTAGTATATCAAATTTATTCTTGATAATTATATAATCCCCAATTTGTCAATAATATTTTAACAGAATTTCTTAAATTGCCATTAATATGTATTTCTTTCATATAACATTTAAAATTACGCTCTTTTCTTTCATGCTTACGTACATGATACCACGATGACGTCATAATGACCGTGAGGCCTACTGAATCTGAGCAAAAATAATTTGAAGAAGTTTGTCAAAATAATTTTATAATTAGAAAAAAAAGTGTTGAGAATTGATTTGTGCCGAGTTTCCAATTTGTTGCCAGCACTATAGATGTTGAATGTTATACCTTGTTTCAAATCTTTTTTATTAACATAAAAAAAGCCTAATCCGAAGTTGATATCTAAAATGCATGTAACTCTATGACTGTGTATTCTAGGATACGTAAAAGAGTAAATAGTTTGATTTGTTTACACACTGATAATTCAAATGAAGAAATAAATGGCATTTTTGAATATTATGCATTCAAGATTACAGTAATTATTAGTTAGCTAACATTATTTTAAAACTCTAAGCTCTAAAACGCTTGCTCTCTCTCTCTCTCTCTCTCTCTCTCTCGCTTTTCTCTTCTTTATTAGCCTATTAGGATGTCTTAGAATTTTTTATTTGGACTTCTAATTTACAAGATCAACTTACATATTTGACGACGTCTTTATGAAGTGTAAGAACCATTTCATGAATACTAAAAATATCATACAATTTTGAAAAGAGCTTATTTATAGAGACAGTTTTTACGTTAATTTAATTTTTGGCGGAAGGGGGAATGGGACAGCATACCTTTAAAAATAATACGACGCAGAATTTTTTTTCCCGAACGAAAAATAGAAAGAAAAATCTTTTGGTAATCTAATAACTCTGAAACAGAATAACTCCGGATGATCTATCCGCACACGTATACATTATAGAAGAAATACGTCTCGTAACTAGTCTACTATAGAAACTGCGGTCAAATGTGTCCGTAATTCTGTAACATCTGAATGCATTTTGAGGTAAATACCGAGATTACCCGATTTAAATAAAAAGGTTTGATATATGTCCTAAATTCTGTAACATCTGAATGCATTTTGAGTTAAATACCGAGATTACCTGATTAAAATAGAAAGGTGTCAAATGTGTCCGAAATTCTGTAACATCTGAATGCATCTTGAGGGAAAAAACGAGGTTATCCGAATAAAATTAAAAAAAAAGGTGTCAGACTCTCGATTTGCACATATATAATTTAAAAAAAAAAATAAACATTGATCTTGAACCCTAATTTACTTTTAGTTGTAATTCTTAATCACATTTAGGGTGGTCAGACATAACATGGAAGACTTGAGAAACGGGATAACTGAATTATCTATAGATAGAAGAAAATCTCTGCGGAAGTGATGTGAAAGTGTTATTTGGGGATGACAATTATTATAAATAAGTGTTAAAAAAATTAAGCTTTTATTTTCACTACATTCTATATACATATCACCTATATATATCCACATATGATATCTATATATGAACGCGAATTGGGACATATATTTTTGTTACCTAGAATGCCCCTTCACTATGACTAGTAGTTAGGCTGGTTTCGCTTCAAATATAAAAAAAAAACTGTGGCAAGGTAGTGATTTTCACGGATAAAGGAACAGGAAGAGAAAAAAAACGGCGATAAAAAAATCTTTTGAAAAAGTAGAGGAAGTGGTCGAAATATAATTCGTCCCATTCCCGGGTAGTACTATGTGCATGGCGATTTTAAATATTTTTTTATAAACACACATGATGTGATATTGGAGACAAGCAACAATCCTTTGCTTATTAAAATACTTTTTTACAATAAACATAGGCGCAGATTTGTTTTAATGCAGTACACAATAATATAATATGAAAGGATTAAAACGCCTTACCCCCCCCAAAGACAAAATAGAAGCGATAGCGATATAGAACATGAAAAATAAAGATAGTTAATCAATTAAAAAAGTTGCACTGTTTAATTTTGCTTAAAGGACAAGATAAATACCTGAAAGAAAAAGAAAAAAAAAACAAAATCAAAATGCGTGTGATATCAATATTATCTAGCGGACTACGAATTACCTGGTAATATAACTAGAAAAACTCGAATTTAGAGCTACAATCTATATATACTTTAAATCTTTGAAATCAAATTCATTTTACTTACAACCCCCTCCTTTTCTTTAAAACTTCACGAATTCTGCGATACATATATTTTATTGTCAAAATGCACGAATAAATCGGGGTTCGTCACATACACAAAAACATACGTACCCACTTTGATAATTCTATTTCTGTATAATAGGCCCAGATTCTTGTTAAGAAAAAGATTTTATAATCACTGCGCCTGGCTTCACTTTTTATTTATCCAGTCACAAAATCTGAAAACTTTTCAGAATTTATTATTTTAGATAATAATAATGCCATATAATGCAGTGACATGTATATGTCTTATTAAAGTATTAAATACTTTTAAAAATACACGTACATATTTCTGAAAAAAACTATTGTAAGGCTTAGGTGAACAAAGGTAAGCGGTTACTGTAGAATGTTCTATTGCAAAGGACTTTTTACGATGTTATGACGTTGCGTTACAAATAATGACGTTCCTCATGTAATTTCATTCAAAACAATGCCATACTGTCAAGTCTCTTCTTGAAAAAGTATAATAGATATCTAAAAAAGGAAAACAGTTCGGAAAAGCTACAAGTCTACACTATCTTTATTGAACTTCTCATTGATTTTTTAGTTAAGGCATATTTCGATGATTCGTGGCTTTAGCTCTTTATATAATGAGCCTTACAAACGAAGACAATATCGGCAGGGACCAGTACGTACTTATGTAATCTATCTAATTCTTTTTTTAACTTCTGGATTATTGAACACAGAAGGATAGATGGTTTTCAAATTGCCCCTCAATCTTTTAATACGTGACTTTAACATGGATCTGATGCATCTAATCCATTCTGACAAGGTGTCAACGTCTTCTTTTTCATATCTGGCCCATCGTCAGTCAAAGTGTTTTATCTTGGGACAAAATCAACACACTTTGAACAAAAGAGCTTTAAATTTGGGACACAGTCAACGCAATTTAAAACAATTTCAAAGTGCGTTAAGAGTGAACCTAGATATTTTTTTACCATGGGGATATTTGACGCACTTTAAAAAAAGACATGCATATATAGCAAAGAAACTTTAGACTTAGATTTTAGTAATTGAGAGAATCGTTTTGTAATATCTATATCATTCGAAAAAAAAAATACATGTACTCATTTTACCTCATAACCTCATTGAGAAAAAGTAGAAAACGAGCAGAAGGTCTCTCGGCAAAACTGTTTTTCCCTTATAAATTGTTCATAACCATCGGTAGCAATTTGAAATAGGAAACCCCCTGAAACCCCCTGGCCACAAGGTAAACCCAAATTTTCAATGCCTATATTATAATATGTATATTTGTGCAAAGCATTTGTGTGCCTAAGCCCCCTCCCCTTCCCGGAAGGGATGCCTACTCTTCACCCAAATAGATGTATGTACATAACTGGTATGTTTTTTTTTTAAACTATCAGTAAATATTAGTCTACATAAAATGCATGCAAAATGAAAAAAATAAGTACAGTAAAACATTTAAGAGAGAAAGAATTTTCAAAGTATGGAATTTTAAAAATCACTTTCACAACTTGAGGTGATTGTTTTGCCGAGGAGATATCAAACAGGTTCAATTATTCATCATACTAAAGATTTGCAAATATATTGAAAAAAAACCATACACAATTTTTTTTCAAAGTGTGTTAATATGGTCGATATTGAAAAGAAATTCTACTTTTTTTCAAAGTGCGTTGAATTAGTCCCGACTTTAACGCACTTTAAAAATGTTTTTCAAAGTCCGTAATTTTTCAAAGTAACAAACGTACCCAAAATCAAATCTGCATATTTTAACTCATTACATTTTCACATGGTGTTTTCCAATCTCTGGACTATTAGATCGAACTTTGAAATGAGAACTGAAAGTAATATATGTCTAGTTCATATTGATGTTTGAATGTGACATTTTTATTTAGGATGTTATTAAGTATATACATGTGTGTATATGTTTATTCTTTTGTACCAACGGTCATTTAATTTAAGCATATTGTTAACTTCCTCTTTCAGCAAGCAAAATCTAAGCCAGTGTTTGACAACGATTAGAGTTGATCCTTCTGTTTAGAATTCTTCAAATGTCTTATAATACTTTTCAGGTAATTGTTTGAAAACTGCAGAGGATAAACTTTTTATACACAAATGTTCCAATTTTGTTTCTGGCTGTCCTGATGTAGACTTCCGCAGTAACGAAATCTACAAATGTAAGGACCATTTTTTTCTTAAAAAAATATTATACTGACATAGTTAGACTTATCAAAAGTATGACTTTGATATTTGATTAAATTTAATTCTTATTTATTATGATTTATATCAGACCCTGCTTGTCAAAACATTAGTACAGAACATCGTTGTTATCTTGCTGATCCATCATGTCCAAATACGTAAGTAATAGTGTATTTATTGGTTTGAATTAAAAATCATTCTGCATGTAGTAAGGAGTTTCTAACAAAATTATTTTTCCCCAAAAAGGACATGGGATATATCTACTGAAGAAACAGCGGAAAAATTTATATCCAAGTCCACAACAAATCATGTAATATACAACACAACAGCAAAGAATATTCATACAACCAAATTCCAAGAAGATGACTCAGCACACATTGGGGCAATTATGGGCATTGTTGTTGCTGTACTGGGTCTTATACTGCTGTTGATAATTGTGAGGGTTGTATGGAAGAGAATGCACAAACAGAAAAGAAAAGAAAGAAAGGAATTTTTGAGTATGTTGTTCTATTATGCCTTACATGTATTCAAGAGTTTACTAGTCAGTCTGATTAATAGTTTGTTTTCAAATATAGAAAATTGTCTCAATTTAAAAAAACAAGAATAATAAAAACCGTCTCGCAAATTATAAAATGACATTTTTTAAATGAACACCAATATATTAATGCTTGAAAATAAAGTATTTTCCAGCCAATTATTGATAATATTTCTATATTTCAGCTGAAAAAGAAAACTTATTGATGGAAACAGAGGAGAAAGTTGTCCAAGGTATCTTGAATATGTAATATTTTTTTAAATTAAATTTCATTATATGTAATATTAGGGGAAAGAAAAAAATTCTAGTGGAATGTGTAGTCCATAGTTGCAGTTAAAAATGTTTTACCTGAAGCTGTGGACTAAATATTCCACTACATCTGAAATCGATTAGATAACAACAATAAAAATAAATCAACAACAGAAACTTACAATGTATTCATTGAAATATTCTTCTCATAGGGGCTACAAAGGGAGATGAAACAGGCACCAGTAGTAAACAAAACGAGAGCGAAAATGATATCACGCAGAGTGATGAAGGTAGTCAAAATGAAGAAATAAAATATTATATCCGCAAGGTTTACGTTAGTAGTGAAACAATGGGAGATAAAGTGGAAATTGATGATACTGAAACTCGAGTCCTTAATGAACCAAATGATAAGAAATATGGTGTCAATTTTGAACCAGCGGAAACGGATTATAGTAAATCAGAAAGTGATATTCATAGTGACTCAAAGAAAAAGGAGCATAGTATTACTGAGACTGATGTCAATGGTGAACTGCAGGAGAGGGGGCATGATGTCACAGAGACTGATGTCAGTAGAGAACTGCAGGAGAGGGGGCATGATGTCACAGAGGCTGGTGTCAGTAGAGAACTGCAGGAGAGGGGGCATGATGTCACAGAGACTGATGTCAAAGGTGAACTGCAGGAGAGGGATCATGGTATCACAGAGGTTGGTGTCAGTATAGAATCAGTGGAGGGGGAGCTTGGGATCCTAAGGAATAGCAAATCTAATATAGAAGGGGAGTTGGAGCTTATTCGAAGAATGCACAGTAAGAATTTATGTAAATTGGCACCTCTTTATTTCAGTCTTATATTAGCTTTTGCTATATAAAAGATACTGGATGAAAATTCCAGTTTCCGTAAAATGAAACTGTATGGGAACCTTAATGAACCATTCCTGTATGATTTTTGCAATGCAAACCATAAACCAAATAATAGTTAATTAAATTTAAACTTCAATGTTACAATACTTTTTTGCTTCAGTAGATTTCAGTTTCAGGAAACTATTTATTTCGATTCCATATGGTTTCCGCAATGCTGAAACAGAACAGAAATTCACTTTCAAAAGGGTTAAAAAATCAACTAACATTATATTTTGTTTTTCTTTAAAAATATTTTCTTTCTATTTAAGTCTACTGAAATACAAGATCCTTGTTTCACGTAAATATATATCGTTTATTTTTATAGTGTTTTTGGATTCAAAAACTTTTTATGACATACATAATAAGGAAGGGTGTGTGTGAGGGTGCGTATGTGTATGTGTTCATTTATTGTAAATAATGTTGTACTTACAGAATCAACAACTAATCAATGCACAAATGTAGTTCCGATACCATTGGTTACTTATGGTTGAGGTTTGATTTTCTTTGTTCAATTGAGAGATGTATATGTAGTGCTTTTTTAGCAAATGGAGAAAAATGATAGTATCATTTATAAACAAAATCGATTCCTCTCATCTTGTCCGAGTACAATCATTGTCGGGACATGTCTACGGATACATATAGAAGTCTTCTTAATATCACCATAAAAAAATACACGCAGATATATTTTAGTCTTGAATTGCAATTTAAAATATGAGTGTATTTATGCAATACGTCCACATACCTTAGCATTGTTTTAACTATTTTACATGGAATCGCCTTGGAATGGAAAAAAATATATGTTTGTGTCCCCGTTGTTTATATCTTCTATAAGTCAGCATCTTTTTCTTATAAAATCCATATTATTATAATGGTTTTTGTTTATCAAAAAAGAATAAGCATATCTATTTTACGACTACATTGATAATATTTTTATACTACAACGTTTTTCTAACAATAACGCGTGTTTCACAGCAATTAAAAACCTTTTATTAAAAAGTTAACTTTTAACATCATATATTTGTATTTGTTTGTTTGTTTATTCAGGAAATGGCACATGTCATATATGTAGCATAAGATAGACATATAAGAACAAAGCTGGCAGGAATCCAAAGAAATCATAATTTCATAAAAAATACAATTGTAATTAATAAAACACTAGCATTATGTCATAAAAAACAAGTACTTAAGATAAACACTTAATTCAGTATATCTAAAAGAGAATACCGGGTAACTATATACGTTTTGTACTAAGTATAGCCATGTACCTGAGGATGACCCATGAAACCAATAATGTGCTTATTTCCAATGGGGTCCTCATAGTAATTAACCTACTTAGCACCAAATGATATGATATGAATAATGATAAATAAAACATAAATAAATAAGACAATATGTATGTTTTAAGAAACTAATGGTATAAAAACTCATTTTCAGATATTGAGCGCATTTTAAATAAAAGGTGTTTTTTTTAATTCTTTTTTGAAAAGACCTTTGTTTTTGATGGATTTTATCTCATCTGGAAGTGAATTCCACTCCTTGATACCATTGGAATAGAAAGTTTCCGACTCTGACTTAACAATTCTTGGGATAAAAAAGTTCAACTTGCTGGACCTAGTTGTTCTGGTTTGTTCTTGTAGAGTTTTGAAAAAAAATGTTCAGATAAATAAGTTGGACATTTCTCATGAAAAATATTAAACACATGATTAAGTCGGAGTTGAGAAACTCTATTACTAACATTCATTCAAGAAGCCTATACTTTTTCAAATTCGTCAAAAGTAATTATCTTTCTTTGGTGGCTATTGAGTATAAACCTGATAACTTTATTTTGAGCAACTTGTAGTCTATTTTTCATATTTTTTGTTAAACCTTCATACCAACAAGAGCAAGCATAGTCAGAATGACACTGGATTAAAGCTGAACATAAATATTTATATCTAAAAAGAAATTTCAGTCGCTGATTTGTCTTGCTGATAATATTTTCAACATTTTTTTTCACCAGAGAGTACATTATCTAAAAATACACCCAAATATTCCACACATATTTTGTTTCAATTCTGACTACATTGCAAAATAAGGAAAAAGATTCAAGATTAAGATTATCAAGTTTTCTTCGAGTACCAAATAAAATGCTCTCCGTTTTACCCAAATGTAGGGAAATCTTATTGTCTACTAATCAATCTTGACAGAGTTATAACATACAAGAGAGTTTTTTAGAAATAACATTTGGATCTTTGTGGGAAAAAAGTAGAGCAGTATCATCAGCATATAAAAGTACTTTACATTCTAAGTCTATACAAGACTGTAAGTCATTGACAAAAATTAAAAATAAAAGAGGCTCAAGCAAACTTCCTTGAGGTACTCCGCGTGTCACATCGCATAATGTAGAATTTGTATTATTATTATTAATTTTACAAGTTGTTTCCTGTTGCTCAAATATGATTTAAACAATTCGATTGATTAAATACCAATAGCACTAAGTTTCTCACACAAAATACCATGATCAACTGTGTCAAATGCTTTTTGAAGATCAAGTAAAACCATACCGAAAATATGGTGAAATTGATAATTTTACTTAAAGTGCTGTTTCATTATTAAGAGCATAAAACGTTAAAGAGGACTATAACTATAATAAATGTAATGGTGCAAGGTCCCCGGTCTTCTGTTCAGTCCACAGGTTAAACAACATTTTAAACATGTCAAAAAAATTGTTTTGTTAAAAATGACATTTTTCAGAAAAAAGTGAGCCACAGGCTTCTCTGAAAATATTTTTAAGTTGGAATATGTCTAAAAAGCCCAAATTTCTGACAACAGTATATTGCTAAGCTAGCTGGTTCTGTACAGACTGCAGAATAAATGACATTTAAAAAAGTAAACCGAGTGATAATTAAGAAACATTTTCATTAGAAGAATTGCCAGCGAGGCGCAGTGGTTGGACAGTCTGCTCTAGAACCAAGTTGATGAAACAAGAATATTAACAAGCTCGTTTAAATGTATGTTTTTTTAGTTTTAAGGTCGATACAATGACCCTTTCAACAAATACAGTTAATCATTGAGTCAAATGCTAACTGAAGTTTTCCATACTAATTTCTAGTCTATTATTTATATACTGAATTGATGACGGATTTTGCCGTTATTTCCTGATCATGACATGGAGTACACGGCGGGTGTGACCGCTCAACAGGGGATGCTCTCCTCCATGGCACCTGATCTTACCTCTGATGTTTCGGAGGTCCAAGTTTGCTCTGCTCCTCTTATTCTATTGTTTTATTGAATTTTGAGCTTGAATACTGTTCGTTATCTCCATATCTTTCTCGTATAGTTCTCAGTGTCTTGCTGTGTGTCTCACATATGTTTTACGCGTCAATCGTTTGATGGTTATTTTCCTCTTGAAATATGAATTTTTGTTTGAAAAATGTCTGCAACTGAAGGAGAATAGAGCCACAATAGAAGATTAAGAGTTTTACAATGATAATGACAAAGAACGTTGTTTAATTGATTTGAGAAATGGACTGTTCTGCTTTAACCTATAGGTTTAGGCAATTTTTATATGAAGTGATTGTATGTTCAAATCAGTACCCACATTATTATCACAATAGGTCAGTGGAGGCCGACATATGGGAAAATGTATGTTTGAGTTTGTTCAAAGGATTTTCATGCGGTATCAATTAGGGATCAAAATTTTATGAGAAAAGAGCAGGAAATCAGATAATAAAATATGCAAAACATTTCCGTATCTTCTTTGTCAATAGATTGTTTCAATTAAGAATAAAATCATACGTAGTATCATACGTAGTTTTACATAGAACATCCAGGGGCATATCGATTCAATAAAAAGCATATATGCAGGTGACATTGCTGCCTTAGAAAGGCATGAATACATAACGTAAATACTTAACTTCTTCAGGTTTGATTTTTTTTATTTCAAAAGAATGCATATGACATATTTAAGCGTCCTAGAATTTCGGGTAGTACATATTCTAAATATGTTGAAAGATATAAGTGTTTCTGTTCGACTGAAATAATTTAAAATTTAATGTGTGTTTTTCTGGTTCATCAAATGATAAAGAGGGAGAATTTTACATATCATGATCACCGCTCTCTAGGGTTGAGGTTCAGCATCTTGCTGTAGATTGAGCAAAATATCAACGATATTGAGGATATTCACGCATGTTTTCGATTTCATTCTTAGGGCTATTACGCATCCCATATCATATTTGTAGGTCACCTGAGTAACTCAGGTGACCTATTGCTATCCGTTTTCGTCCGTCATCGTGCGTCGTGTGTCGTGCGTCGTGTGTCGTATGTTAACATTTGAACATTTTCAGCTTCTTCTCTGAAACCACTGAACCAATTTCAACCAAATCTAGTATAAAGCATCTATGGGTGAAGGGGAACAAAAATTGTGAATTTCATGGTCCTCGCCCCCCTGGGGCCTGAGTTGTGGGGCCAAAACCACTAAAATTATTGCAATCTTTAAAAATCTTATTCCTTACCCCTGGACATCAATCAGGGAAACTGTTGGCATGAATTTAATGAGCATTGAGTCCTCTACCAAAATTGTAAAATTCATGGCCCTGGGGTCAGGGGATTTAGTGCTAGGGTTGGGCTATATAGATTATATAGTGAAAATGCATTTCTTTGTGATTTCTTTGAAAATCTTCTTCTCCGCTCCTTGGTATTAAATAAACTAACTAAGTACATAGTAATGATGAGCAAGAGTGCATCTTCCAGATTGTGAATTTTATGGCCCCAGGGTCAGGGGTTCTGGTGTTAGGTTGGGGCTCTATTGATTAAATAGTGAAAATGCATTAGTCTTTGAAAATCTTCTCCTCTGCTTCTGGGTATTAAATAAACTAACTAAGCACATAGTTATGATGAGCAAGAGTGCCTCTTTAAAAATGGTGAATTTTATGGCCCCCAGGGTCAGGGGTTCTAGTGTAAGACGGGGCTGTATTGATTATCTAGTGAAAATGCATTTATTCTTTGAAAATCTTCTCCTCTGCTCCTGGTTATTAAATGAACTAAGTACATAGTTATGATGAGCAAGAGGGCCTCTTCCAAAGTTGTGAATTTAATGTCCCCAGGGTCAGGGGTTCTGGTGTTAGGAGGGGGGGGCTCTATTGATTATATAGTGAAAATGCATAAATTCTCTGAAAATCTTCTTCTCTGCTTCTGGGTATTAAATAAACTAATTGAGTACATAGTTATGATGAGCAAGAGTGCCTCTTCTAAAACTGTGAATTTTATGGCCCCAGGGTCAGGGGTTCTGGTGTTAGGTTGGGGCTCTATTGATTGAATATAGTAAAAATACATTAATTCTTTGAAAATATTTTCCTTTTCTTCTGGGTTTTATACCAATGATCCAAGTATATATATTTATGATGAGGAAAGATGCACCTAGCAAAGTAGTTTTTTATGCACCCTGGGTCAGAGGGGGGGGGGGGTACATAGTCTAAAAATAAATCAATGCTTTGAAATCAGCTCTTTGGTATTAATCAACCATGATGAAATTTTCAAAATTTTGAAATATGTGGCCCCTGGGTCAGTGGTTCCTTTGGGGTAAGGTGCACAACTGGGTATAAAGTGGAAGTGCATTTTCTCTTTGTTATACTTATCTACCTGTGGGTATTAAGTAAATACAGTAAGGATGAAAAGTTAATTATGAAAAGCAATGGTGCCTCTTTCAAAATTGTGGATTGTGAATTTCATGGCCCCTGGTTTAAAACACGAACCAAATTTGATTGTTTGAAAGTTGTAACATAATACTCAGGTGACCTATAAGGCCCGTGGGCCTCTTGTTATGACAAATAATTGTTTGCATAACATTTTTCTTACTAAAACAAAACCAGATGAACTCAGGACAAGATATCAAGGAGAATTATATAACGTACAGGTAATTTGCTTCCTTTCTTTATTTAGCTTTATTTAGCTAGATTCTATGTCTACTTCAAACGTTTAAGTAGTTGAGTTGATTTTAGACTAATAAGATAGACTATTGAATGTTATATTGATTTATTTCTTGATTATTCATGTACAATTTTTTCTTTCAGTTGGTGATTACAGCACGTGGAGGACACAGATATCAGGTGAACAACATACATATATCCACTACATGATTCGAATTAATTAACAAAATGATTCTAAAAACCAACCTCTATTCGCTTTTGAGAAATATCCACAAGTTTTGCGACCTACCTTTATTCGCGAATATAAATTGTGGCGAACAATTTATGTTGCCTTGTATTCGTACATACATGTAATGTTTCCTCAGTCGTTGATTGATTTTTAACAGTCGAATCGCGAATAAAAGATGAGGCAAATAATGATTGGTTAACAGTCACTGAAATATTTTTAAAAAGTTATTTTAGCGTCAATTGATTAGCTCATTTTGTGGACGTTTTTGAACAAAATATATCATGTTTACCTACAACAGAACTAAGATGAATGAATTTCAGCAAGTCCTTTATGTGACTAATTAATTGTTTTTTTTAATTTGAACTTGGTGTTCTGTATATTTTTCTTCTTCTTCTTTAATTATACTACATTCTTTTCTTTTCCCACTGGTTTACTTTTTTTGTTTTCTATTGTATATTTTAATATTGGTCTTATTTATTATTAAAAGGCAATAGGCACTATATGAAAATTTAAGGTAACTACTGTTATTAAAGGTAAAATTTAAGGTAAAAGTTTGTCATGTCTGTCTTTCGTACTACCGTCTTTCTGTCCTTTTGTCCTTCTGTTTGCCCTTCCGTCACAATTTGCCTTTAGCTCAGTTAAAATCTCATTTTGAAAGAAACTGTCCAAGATATTTTCATCAAACTTTATAGACGCATAGATATTGATGAGAGCTATGCAACTGCATTAACATGCTTTGATCTTTGCACTTCCTTTGATCTTGACCTCTTTTTCCATAAAAAGTGTTTAGCTCAGTTTTAACATACCTTTAAAAATGGTGTTATCAAACTTTAAATGTTGAAAAATACTGATGAGAGCTATGCAACTGCAATATTTTTTATCTTGACCTTTCATTTGACATTGACTTCACTTTTATTAAATTGTGTTTTAGGCAATTTTCAAGAAACAATTCAAGATGTGTTCATCAAACTTTGTATGTTGATACAAAATTGATGAGAAATTATCAACTGCATCAACATATCATATTTTTATGACAAATATTTGTTTGCATAAACATTATTCTTACTCAAACAAAATCAGATGAACTCAGGACAAGATATCAAGAGAAATTAGATAACGTACAGGTATCTTGGTTCCTATCTTTCGTTAGCTAGATTCTATGTCTTTTTCAAACATTAAGGTAGTTGAGCTGATTTTAGACTTATAAGATAGACTATTGAATGTTGTTTTGATTTATTCCTTGATTATTCATGTACCATTTTTTCTTCCAGTGGCTGATTATAACAGGTGGAGGACACAGACACCAGGTGAGCAACTTACATATATCCACTCCATGAATCGAATAAATCAATAAATTGATTCAAAATACCAACCTTTATTCGCTTGTGAGAAATATTCACAAGGTTTCCAACCTACCTTTATTCGCGAATACAAATTGTGGCAATCAATTTATCTTGCCTTGTATTTGTACATACATGTAATACATACATACATACGCTGTATGCAATAGTTCGTACAAAAATACAAGAAAGAAAGATGAAACAAGAATATTAACAAGCTCTTTTAAAGTCATCATTTTGTAAGTTCTAAGGTCGATACAATGACCCTATCAACAAATACAGTTAATCATTGAGTCAATTAGCAAATGCTAACTGACGTTTTTCATACAAATTGCTAGTCCATTATCTATATACTGAATTGACGACGGATTTAACCGTTATTTTCTAATCATGACAAGGAGTACACGGCAGGTGTGAGCACTCAACAGGGGATGCTCACTCCTCTATGAAACCTAATCCTATTTCTGATGTTTCGGAGGTCCGAGTTTGCTCTGCTCCTATTCTTGTATTGTTTTATGGACTTTGATGTTGAATATTGTTCCTTATCTCCATATCGTTCTCATATCGTTCTCATTGTCTTGCTGCATGTCTGACATATGTTTTACGCGTCAATCGTCAGATGGTAAATTCCCTCTTACATTTGATTTTCTGCATGATAAATTTCTGCAACTGAAGGAGAATAGAGACACAAAAGAAGATTAACAGTTTAACAATGATAAGGAAAGTTGTTAAATCGATTTAGAAAAGGAATGCTTTAACCTGCTTTATAGTTTTATGCAACTTTTATATAAAGTGAATGTAAATTCAAATCAGTACCAAAATTATAATCACAATAGGTCAGTGGAGGCCGACATATGGGAAAATGAATGCTAGGGTTTGTTAAAAGGATTTCCATGTAGTACCAATTAGGGATCAAAATTTGATTAGGAATGTGCAGAAAATAAGATAATAAAATATGCAAAACATTTCCTTATCTAATTTGTCAATAGCTTGTTTTAATTGAGAATTAAATTATACTTAGTATCATACGCAGTTTTACGTAGAACATCCACTGACATATCGATTCAATAAAAACCATAAATGCAGGTGACATTGCTGCCTTAGAAAGGCATGAATACATAACGTAAATACTTAACTTCTTCAGGTTTGATTTTTTTTATTTCAAAAGAATGCATATCACATATTTTAAGCGCCCTAGAATTTCGGGTAGTACGTATTCTAGAATTGTTGAAAGATATGTATGTGTTTCTGTTTGACTGAAATAAATTATATTTTAATGTGTGTTTTTCTTGGACATCAAATAATAAAGAGGAAAATATTTACATATCATGATCACCGCTCTCTAGGGTTGAGGTTCAATATCTTGCTATAGACTGAGCAAAATATTTACGATATTGAGGATATTCACACGTTTTTGTTTTCATTTTTAGGGCTATTACTCATCCTATATCATATTATTATGACAAATATTTGTTTGCATAAACATTATTCAGACTCAAACAAAGCCAAATGAACTCAGGACAATATATCAGATGCTTGAGTTTCTGATTGACAATATCTATGTGGTTTTTGGAGACCAGGTATTCCAACAATCTATTGGAATTCCCATGGGTACAAATTGCGCTCCGTTATTAGCAGACTTATTTTTATATTCATATAAAGCAGAATTAATGCAAAATCTTTTGCGTGAAAAGAAGAAAACACTTCCTGTGGCCTTCAACTTGACATTTAGATATATCGACGACGTATTGTAAATTAATAATGATAATTTCCATTCCTACGTCGACACGATATATCCTGGTGAGCTTGAGATAAAAGATACCACAGAGTCCGACACCTCTGCTTCATACTTGGATATTTTACTTGAAAAAGACACTAATGGTAATCTAACAACCAAACTATATGATAAACGTGATGATTTTAACTTTTCTATCGTCAACTTCCCTTACTTATGCAGCAATATACCTTCATCACCTGCATACGGAGTATTTATATCTCAGTTGATTCGATACGCAAGAGCATGCTCTACGTATGAACAATTTCTTCAACGAGGTAAATTATTGACAAGCAAGTTGATGAAACAAGAATATCAACAGTCTCGTTTAAAGTCATCATTTCGTAAATTCTATGGTCGATACAATGACCTTGTCAGCAAATACAATTTATCATTGAATGAAATGCTGACTGACGTTTTTCATACCAATTGTTAGTCCATTATTTATACACTGAATTGACCACGGA
This sequence comes from Saccostrea cuccullata, assembly GCF_032062105.1. Classification (NCBI taxonomy): domain Eukaryota; kingdom Metazoa; phylum Mollusca; class Bivalvia; order Ostreida; family Ostreidae; genus Saccostrea; species Saccostrea cuccullata. Next base: position 49,465 of record NW_026933217.1, on the reverse strand, counting down.
TTTTTCCGTTATTTCCTGATTATGACAACGAGCACACGGCGGGTGTGACCGGTCGTCAGGGGATGCTCACTTCTCCATGGCACCTGATCCCACCTCTGGTGTTTCGGGGGTCCGTGTTTGCTCTGCTCTTGGTTTGTATGTTTGTTTAGTGGCCATTGAGATTGAGTGCTGTTCGTTGTTTCCATATCCTTCATCAAGAAGAATTAGATAACGTACAGGTATCTTGGTTCCTATCTTTCGTTAGCTAGATTCTATGTCTTTTTCAAACGTTAAGGTAGTTGAACTGGTTTTAGACTTATGAGATAGACTATTGAATGTTATATTGATTTATTTCTTGATTATTCATGTACCATTTTTTTCTTCCAGTTGGTGAATACAGCACGTGGAGGACACCGATATCAGGTGAGTAACATGCATATATCAACTCCATGAATCGAATTAAATCAATAAAATAATTCTAAAACCAACCTCTATTCACTTGTGAGAAATATCGAAAAGTTTTCGACCTACCTTTATTCGCGAATATAAATTCTGGCGAACAATTCATGTTGCCTTGTATTCATACATACATGTGAGTTTTCCTCAGTCGTTGATAGATTTTTAACAGTCGAATTGCGATTAAAAGATGAGGCAAATAATGGTTGGTTAACAGTCACTGAAATAGTTTTAAAAAGTTATTTTAGCGTCAATTGATTAGCTCATTTTGTGGACTTTTTTGAACAAAATATATCATGTTTATCTGCAACAGAACTAAGATGAATGAATTTCAGCAAGTCCTTCATGTGACTGTTTAATTGGTTTTTTTTTTTAAATTTTAACTTGGTGTTCTGTATATTTTTCTCCTTCTTCTTTAATTATACTACATTCTTTTCTTTTCCCATTGGTTTACTTCTTTGTTTTCTATTGTTTATCTTAATATTGGTCTTATTTATTATTAAAAGGCAATAGACACTATATGAAAAGTTAAGGTAACTACTGTTATTAAAGGTAAAATTTAAGGTAAAAGTTTGTCATGTCTTCCGTACTACCGTCTTTCTGTCCTTTTGTCCTTCTGTTTGCCCTTCCGTGAAAATTTGCCTTTAGCTCAGGTAAAAGCTCATTTTGAAAGAAACTGTCCAAAATATTTTCATCAAACTTTATAGACGCATAGATATTGATGAGAGCTATGCAACTGCATTAACATGCTTTGATCTTTGCATTTCTTTTGATCTTGACCTCTTTTTCCATGAAAAGTGTTTAGCTCAGTTTTAACATACCTTTCAAAATAGTGTTATCAAACTTCACATGCTGAAAAATACTGATGAGAGCTATGCAACTGCAATATTTTTTTTACCTTGACCTTTCATTTGACATTGACTTCATTTTTATTAAACTGTGTTTTAGGCAGTTTTCAAAAAACCATTCAAGATGTGTTTATCAAACTTTGTATGTTGATACAAAATTGATGAGAAATTATCAACTGCATCAACATTTTTTACCTTGACCTTTCCTCTGACCTTGACTTTACTTTCCCTAAATTAGTATCAAAATTCATTTTCTAATACATGTACATACTGATATAAGCAATTCAATTGCATCAACTTTTTTTACCTTGACCTTCATTTTGACCTTGATCTCACTTTTATCATGTGTTTAAGCTAGTTTTAGATACAGTAAACCATTCATAATATTTTCTCAACTTCATATGCTGATACAAAGTGATAAGAGCTTTTCAACTGAATCAACATTTTTACCTTTTTCCTTTAACCTTGACCTAACTTTAAAGAAATAAGCGTCAAACTTCATATGCTGATACATACTGATGTAAGTAATTCAACTTTATCACTTTTCAATATATTCTGATCAAATTTCATACACTAATGCAAATTTTCTTGTTCCACTAATAATATACCCTCGAGGCATTTATGTCCTTTGGACATATTTCTAGCTAAAGTTTTTGTTAAGCTAACTTTCATGATAAAATTTGCTTACCCCTTACTGACCTGGAATATTTCTGCTTGCGGTTCGAGATGTTGGAAATATCCACAATTGAAAGCGTTCGAGTTAATTGTTTTATGATATTGATCAGTCAAACATTCCATTCTATGAACGTACGCATCACATAGTAAGAAAAATTTTCAATTTAATGAGACAAAACCTACGCTCTTCAATGAAAGAATAATATCAATTTAAGCAATAGGCCAGATTGAATCTCAAGGAAATTGGAATTTTATCACAGTTATATTAACTCATACCCCATTTGAATCTGACAAATAAATTTCACGAAAAACTTTAAAACCTTTTAGTATTAATGGGGATTCTTCCCCATAGTTTGCTGAGAAAACAGCATTTAGAGACAAAGGCCTAATTTACAATACCACTTTGATACATGTCCTTAGGTATAAGTAAAAACGCGTCGAGGGGGGACTTAGGATGATCCTAAGATATTTCTTTACATATTCATAGAAAATATTTAAGAAAAACATACTCTGTAGGTATGATAGACGAAATATATTACACAAGAGAATAATTATGGGGAATTTATGTTTTAATAACTTATGAAATGAAATTAGAGACACAATTGCCAGTAAAGAAATGTTTAATTCATGGTTGCTTAGTCGATGGAGCATTAGCTCCGTAATCAGAATGTTATGTAGGGTCAACTCATGACTGACAAAGATATATTAATTGTTATTACCCCCTCCCCCCTTTAAGCCACCTATTTCTGTTGAAAATCATGAAAGTCTGTCAGAAAGGTCTGGAAACACATTTTTACAGGGCATGTTTTCAGAAGAAACAGACTATAGCAATTTCCTGTTTACTGCCAATTTTATTTGTAAAACCGGTTCTACCATATAACCCTTGAATAGGTAAACCTAAATCACGTGTTTTGAATTTAAATCACATAACATTAGTAGAGGTGAAAGTGTTGACCAAAAGAAGGAGAATGTCTTCTCTTTACCTCAAATAACAGTGTAAAATGAATGCGGAACAGACTATATTCACTATTTTGAACTCTTTTTGACAATTATTATGAAGATGAAAATATAATGTCATGTTTTTTGAATGCGCACTTTTGCGCTTACTATATAAACATAAATATTTTTACAATTAAATGCAACAATTAATTATATTAGTTCTTTTGCTAAGCACGAAGAAGAACGACCAAGTATGAAAATTAAATTAGGTTAGAACTAAAAAGGAAGATAGATTTCACTTTTTATTTTAATTAAAAAATGTTCTTATATGCAATTAAACGGTGTCCTAAACTCAATCTAATTAAAATTAGATGTTAGATCCGCTCGCATACTTGCTACACTAACATTTAACAACATCCCATAGAGGGTCACGTCAGAGGTCAAATTTGGAACAACTCTAGACTTATTCCCTTGGATTGCATTAACAAATATCTGATGATTTTGCCAGTGCCAATTTGATTGGTTGATAGATATTGACCTCTGACGTGACCCTCTATGTGATGATGCTAGATGTTAGTGTAGCGAGTATGCAAGCGGATCTAACATCTAATTTTAATAAGATTGTCCTAAACTATATAGTTAAATAAGTTTAACATTAGTACTAAATTTTAAAACCACTGGATCTACTGACGACAAAGAAACACTTGGTGGAAATGCTAAAAATGACTTGTGTAATAACAGTTCAATATCTCGGACCTGCTCTAAACAAGTTTCAGCAAAGAGTTTTCGTTCAGTTCAGCGAACCCTAGCGGCAGTTGAAAGGTCTACATACAGTAATTAAACATTTATTAAATTTGTTTCGTGTTCATGGAATTATTTTTATAGCAAAATTTGACGTCCAGGGGCGGGCCAATGGAAAATAACATAGAACATCTCGTGCATTTCAAATTAGCTACAGAACTGTACGTAGCTCTTTACTTGAGAGATGTAGGAGAGATAAAGCAGAGAGCTACAGATTATTTCTAGTCGTTTATGCCTTTTTACGCTCTTAGAAATTATCCAATAATTATTCATACCCCTTACTCCAATTATTAATAATATATTTACATTTCAATGGTCGGAGAAAACCGAAATGGACCGCGGGTTATTTTTCTACGTAGAAATTTGACACCCTGCTCAATCTTTTACGTAGAAAAATAACCCACTTTTTTGCAGAAATTATGGCCTTGGATCGTTTTTCTCGCTCCGTGCACATTTTACAAAAATGACCCCATAGAATAATGATTCTTTACCATTTCTTTACGCTAAAACATTCGTTTTGGTAGGAATATTCTTGATAGGTGAAATCACACGGGATAGATCAGGCAACCTTATAATATTAAGTGTTAATTTCCAAAACTTTTAAGCTGAAATAACGAAATCAAAGTTATACTATACCTTACGTTAATAATACAAACCGTTTTATCCCAATACATTCTATTTCCATTATTGAAGAGTTATAGTTCTTAGTGCGTTCTTTTGTGGAAAAGTCGGAGAATGCACAAATCTCTCGGGATTTCTGGGACTAACGTACCATAAACATGCAAACAACAAGCCTCTAATTCTAAAGAGTTCTTGAGTGGAAAAAAAAACGTATTAAGGACAGATGATACAAATGTTTGTTAAAATAACTGAAAATAACAAAGGCAATTTCAATCATCATGACGTTTTAATGAGTAAAATGGACATGTTTCACAGCGCACTTTTGAATTTTTTTATGTATATTTTAACAAACATGCAATTTAAAGTGAAAATATTTGTATAGATTATCAAGGATTGTGTCAGGGGGAAAGGAATCTGAACATATTTATAGAAGGTTTACAATTCTTTATTATTTGCATCAAGTTCAATTAAATAAGTCCAAAAAATATATTCCAATCCAGGCATGCATATTTTGTTTGTATCATCTGTCCTTAAAGGAAAGCAATAAATATATTTATTAAAATGTTCTAAGGCTACTAGAGCAAAGATATGCGCATTCATAGAATTAGATGTGTTTATTACATTCTGTGCAGTAAAAAGTTTAACATTTTTCATTCTTACCTATAAAGGGTAATTTTTTAAATGTCAGAAAAGAAACTTTAAATAATTACAATAATCGGAAATTTCTTTAATTTTACCCTACATGAATAATTTGCAAAAATCAGAATAAAGTTTTATTTTTCGAAAGTTTAATGTTTTTAATCCTTACTTTTAAAAAAGACAGGAAAAGGGGTTCGTGCTTAGAAAATTTGATCTCACTTGTTTCGATACGCAAGAGCATGCACTACGTATTAGCATTTACAAAAAAGAGTTTTTTAACAAACAAGTCAATAAAAAAAGAATTTCATGTCACCGGGTCTTTTGTGGATTCGGCACAAGTATTTATTAATGTGTTTATAGCAAAATAAACTTACAAGGTTTAAATCCAACACACTCTCACAACAAAATACACATAAGACAAATACTTTACATTTAAAATCAGACATTAACAACACATAAATTATGTGTCGGGATCAATTAATAAAATTAAAATATATAACACATTTACATAATAACTATAATAAAGGTAAACTGAATTTAAAGCTAAACAGGAATCCAGTTAATAAACTCCAAGTAAATTCTTTCAGGAATACTTAGAATACGATAGATATAAAGTGACAGTCTTCTATCGTAAAGGCAAAAATCGTGGTGAAAAGAATTTGTGGGTACATTGCTTATATACTGAGTGCAGATATTACAACATGCATAACAAGAAGATCAAAAAGGCCAGTTATTGGTCAGCAGTAAGGTCACAATAGGCCACCTAACCGGAAACACGTGTGAATACGAAAATAACCAATATCACATGATCCCTCAAACATTCATACTAGACACACAAGACAAAGAAACGCAGCGAACGTGAATAATTAGCAATGCGCACCAATTGTAAGAACAAATTAAAATATACTATTAACAGCTGTGACAATCAGCTGTATCGTATGTTCTGTGGTTGATACAATGACCTTGTCAACTTACAGTATCATTGACTGACTGACGTTTTTTTCATACTTATTTTTAGTTCATTATTTATACACTGAATTGGCGACGGATTTTCCGTTATTTCCCGATCATGACAACGAGCAGACGGCGGGTGTTACCGGTCGGCAGGGAATAATTACTCTTCCATGGCACCTAATCCCACCTCCGTTGTCTTGGAAGTCCGTGTTTGAAATGCTTCTATTTTGTATTGTTTTATGGACTTTGATATTTAATACTTGTCTTTATCTTGATACCCCTTACCTTATAAAAATATTTTGTTTTTTTATGAATGAAGTTTCAAACTTTTTTATAAAAATAGGGATGATTTATGTTGTAAATAAGTACTACTTAAATTATATTACCTCTGATCTATGATAGCAGGGAACAAAAAGTGGTTAGTTTAAACCTTTAAAATGTCTTTTTTTTTAGTTTGCTAGTCTCAACAAAATCATCCCAAAATGTGAGTGTCTGTATAAAAAAAAATATGTTCTAAAAATATAAGTGCTCGTCTTATCAAAATTGGCACATGTAGTTTACTTATGTACTTACATTTTATGATTTTAGGAGTTTTTTAGGCAAAATTATGAAAGGCAATATTAGTAAATTTGAAGTTGCGTGTGAAAATGTACAGTACGATACGAAACATTTATAATCTATTGTTACACATTGTATTGGTACTAAGCACCATGCGAGATCCGTTATTACCGAATTAAAGGTTGATTGGAGAGGGAAACGGGGTTGTAATCCTTGTTTAAAGCTAATAAATTCCCTTTAGTAAAGTACATATCGTATATATGCGTATTTCCTACACGAAATTAAGCGTAAACGTATTCGTTGTAGGATTAAAGATTTAAGATTTCAAAGGATAAAGGTGAAGAAAAAATCCATCGAATAAGAGTTTACACAATATTTTATAATGCATCTAATGCTACATGGTGATACAGACAATACATGTATCTATAAAGCTAAAAAAGGACTATATTTCTAGTAATTGTAATGTTGTTATTGTAATATAAAATTTATATAGCGCTCTATCGATTTGAGTCCTCTAAAGCGCTTTACAATTAAAATATATAATAAGAGACAGTAATCTAAAAATACATATATACATACATGTGAATAAAAGTAGTCATGATGTCCCTGTCTAATTATAAAACCATATTTATATTTAAAAGAGAATCACAAATTAAAGGCTAGCTTAAAAAGTTGTGTTTTAAGATTTCTATCTCAAACGTAAAATATAACGTAAAAAGGTAATATATTTTCTGCCCCTAGCTCCAAGATCGGGATATATTGTTTTAGTCTCTTTACTCATTCTGTATTGCATTTAATCTTCCACAAGCTGTAACTTTTCTTACTGAAACTGCGCAGCACAATTAAGGTTACAAATGGAGATAAAGGCGATTTCTAAAGAGGAAAATACATACTTTATTAGGATGGGCAATACTTTTACGACTTCACTGATATAAAGAAGTTTAAAAAAAATAAATGTGGTTTAAATCTACTTGTTGGGGACATTTAGATTTTTTATTTAGACTTGTCACGTGATGTCGACCTCAAATGGTCTTAGCAATTATACTTGCAGTTTAGAGATCATCTATAAATTCCAATATTGCAAGGGCATAACCAAGTTAAAAGTCTTTTATTTATATAATCCTTTTCAAAACTATATGTAGTTTGTAAAAAGTGCTGCAAACCTATACAGAGTCCCTTTTTTATTGCAGGTTGAATTATTTGCTGCTCAACTGCTTTAAAATAGCTCTAATTTATTCATTTGCAAGATTTCATGAGGTTTGCAGCACTTTTCAAATATCTTAATGCTTTTAGAGTTTATGTGTAAAAACTTGACAAGATACATTGAGGGTATGCCCTTGCAATAAATCGATTTATTAGGGCCCTTCCATTACGTTTTCAATGAATTGGCATACAAACACACAACAGCATCACTTATCTGGAGAATGTACGGACAGTTTATAAATAAAATACTAAAATAGATATCCAAGTTAATGGCCTTTTATTTAGTTAAGGTCTTCCGTTTCCAACGGAAGGCCTTATTGTTTTCGTTCGGTTTCTTTTTCCATATTATTAGGGTCTTCCGTCTCCAGCGGAAGACCCTTCTGTTATTCTTATGTTTCTTTTTCAATTTTATTATTAGGGTCTTTCGTCTTCAGCGGAAGGCCCTCCTATTATTCTTATGTTTCTTTTTCAATTTTCTTCTCTTATTATTAGGGTCTTCCGTCTCCAGCGGAAGACCCTTCTATTATTCTTATGTTTCTTTTTCAATTTTCTTATTAATATTATTCTTTTTCTCTGCACAAATTTTGTGCAGAAGATTTCTCAGAGATGGCTCGATGGATTTGCTTCAAATTTTCAGGGTTGATGCAGGATCATCTGAAGTTTATACCATTTTTTGGATTTTTTAAAAATCACTTCCGGTCTAGAGTTATCGCCCTTTTATTAAAATTTAGCGGACCTTCTTGTCCGCCATTGATCTCAGAAACGACTTGAGCTAGAGCGCTGAAATTTTCAGTGATGATAAAGGACATGTCCCCATGTTACTGGGAGTATTGGAAAGTTTCCGGAAGTACCTAGTATGGAAGCTCGGTAGGGGTCAAAATTTAGGACACGAATCACGAGTGATTTTTGGAGACATTTTGCATCATATCTTTTGAAGTATACATATTTTGTAAAAACATACTGAACAATATTTGTGCAGAATGACAAGATCTTTCATATGATTTCGTAAAAAAAGTGCTGACTCATCAAATTAAGGGCCAAAAGGGGCTAAAAGTATTTTTTCGATAACTATTTTATAGTCAATATTTTGTTATACATTAATGAAGCAAAAATGTTTATCTCAACAATCTACAACTGTATATTATGATTTTAATATAGTATGGTACATAATTAGGGGTCACAAGGGGCCAGAAGGCTAAATCTTTGACGCTTTATATCTCGAAAGTGAGAAATATTTTGACAAGTAATGTTGAACAAAAGATGTTCAAAATCATGTTCTGAACAATATGCAACCTTTCATTTTTTGCTAAACGTCCCCATTAGGGAGTTGAAGGGTTGGCCCCTTAATATTTCTTTTGCAAATAACTCGAAAACGAAAAAGAATCTCTGAATAGTTGTTGAACAAAAAGTGTTTAAAATCTTAAGATCTTTAAAATGAAATCCAAGAAAAGGGGCTGGGTACTCAAATTAGGGGCCAAAAGGGGCTAAAAGTCTTTTTTCGATAACTCTTTAACAGTCAAGAATTTGTTATACATTAATGAAGCAAAAATGTTTATTTTAACTATCTACAACTGTATATTATGATTTTAAAGTCGTACATTACATAATAAGGGGCCACAAGGGGCCAGAAGGCTAAATCTTTGACGCTTTATATCTCGAAAGTGAGAAATATTTTGACAAGTAATGTTGAACAAAAGATGTTCAAAATCATGTTCTGAACAATATGCAACCTTTCATTTTTTGCTAAACGTCCCCATTAGGGAGTTAAAGGGTTGGTCCCTTAATATTTTTTTTGTGAATAACTCGAAAACAAAAAAGAATCTCCTAAATAGTTGTTGAACAAAAAGTGTTCAAAATCTTAAGAGCTTTAAGATGAACACCAGAAAAGGAGCTGGACACTCAAATTAGGGGCCAAAAGGGGCTTAAAGTCTTTTTTCGATAACTCTTTAACAGTCAATATCTTATATACATTACTGAAGCAAAAATGTTTATCTCAACAATCTACAACTGCATATTAGGATTTTAATATCGTATTTTACATATTAAGGGGCCACGAGGAGCCAGAAGGCTAAATCTTTGATGCTTTGTATCTCGAAAGTGAAAAATATTTTGGTAAGTTATATTGAACAAAAGATGTTCATAATCATGTTCTTAACAATAGGCAACCTTCCATTGTTCGTTAAATGTCCCCATTAGGGAGTTGAAGGGCTGGTCTCTTTATATTTCCTTTTGCGAATAACCTGAACACGAAAAAGAATCTCTGAATAGTTGTTAAACAAAAAGTGTTCATTATCCTAAGAGCTTTAAAATGTTTTGAAGAAAAAAGGGCTGACCCCTAATATTAGGGGCCGTGAGGGTCCAAAAGTCGATTTAAGAAGTTTTTATTGTTTATTGTCTTTTTACAGATTATGGAAAATCATTATTTTAGAGTGAAAACAGGGTTCTCCATCATTTGAAATGTTACTGTGTTGCAGAGTTTACTCGAAGCACTTAAATTTCGTGGTATTTTCGCGATCAAATTCGCGACTGAATCATTATTCAATATAATTACAAAAGAATACATGCACACATTCATTTAGAAATCGCTATTTCGTTACACAAATAGTATGGTCGTACATATTGATAAAAGTAAAACCATGTTTTAGAAAAGCAGAGGAAATTCTGACCGAAACAGTCGAACTACATGTACTCTACATTTTTGAATGTAAATTTGCCTTGATTATTTATCAGTTTTCTTGATCAAGTTATCGCATTACAAAAAAGGAAACTTCAGAACAGTAAAATATTTTTAAGTGTTCCTTGAATATGTTGAAAAATTGTACGCAATTTATTAACATTAATTAATTGACTTCGTTACCATGTTGTGTTTGACTTACAGTGCTATTATAATTCTAGAGCCGTGGCTCTTTAGAAAACACATTAATATGTATATTTATATATATATAAACGGCTTGGTCGATTTTCACGAAACTTTCAGATTCGATAGATATTGATCTGAACCTTATTGGAAACTTTTTATAAGTATGTCGTCACTTCCGAGAGATATGGACGATTTACTGATTTTTAGAGGGTCAGCTTGTCCGGGCAATCACTGAAAAACGAATGAAGATATTGACTTGATATTTTCAGTGAAAGTAGAGAAAGGAATTCTGAATTGCTTTTTTGGTCTATATCTTTCCAGCGCAAAAGCATTTGAAGCTCTCATGGGCTCGAAAAATGGGCTCGGAGATATCTTGCAAAATTTAACATGTGTTCTCTGATATCTTCTTACCTGTCAATAATTTGTTATAAGATATAAAATAAAAGTTGTGCAGAATTAAATTTTCTTTCATTTGGTATGAAAAAAAGGGATGCGACCTCTCAAATAAAGGGCAAAGAGGGCCAAAAGTCTTTCATCTATAACTCTTCATTTATCAATTTTTTGTAATGAATAACTGAAGCAAAAATGTATATCACAACGATCTGCATCAATGCATTGTAAAATTGTGACAATATGTTTTGTAATTAGGGACCATCAGTGGACAAAATGCTCTATCTTGGAATCTTTATATCTCCAAAAGGGGAGATATTTTGATAAGCAGTATTGAATAAAAGATGCTCAGAATCGTCTTTTAAACATTATACAACCATTCTGTATATGAAAAAACGTCCCATTAAGGATGTAAAGGACGGGTCCCTAGATTTTTCTATCCTACATAGCTCGAAAACGGAAGGAAATATCTGGATAGCTGTTGAACAAAAAAAATCTTTGAAATTAAAAACCTTATCATTGGATAGGAAGAAAGGGTCTGACCCCTTAATAAGGGGCTCTTAGGGGCCAAAAGACTTTCATCCATATGTACATTTATTTAATACTTTTATAAAAAGTAAGAATCTAATCAAAAGATAGAAGTCTTGATATCATAACATTATGATCTAACAAAGATCATTTTCAAAATCATATCTTATCAAAAAATCGGACGGAAGACCTACTCGTTGCTCGCAACGAGATCGCATCTAGTTGCAAATTATATTTTAATTGAGAACAAAAGACATTTTTCATTGTACAAAATGTGACTTGATCTAACTCTCTCTCTCTCTCTCTCTCTCTCTCTCTCTCTCTCTCTCTCTCTCTCTCTCTCTGTGTGTACAAACTGCATCATTTTTGCGAGATGACGTTACATCGACAAGTGCTTTCCGATCGATGCATCGTTTATATACTGTTGTGCGGGATTTAACAAACGAAAAACTGCATGTAATAGTAAGTATGTATGTAGTATACAGCTATCCAGGTGTTTAAAATAGCAAATTATTTCATTTTTTGGTATTTTGAAGACCTTTTTATTATGTATGACGTCATAGTAAACATTTCTCGTACAAATTAGGCCGCGCCTTCTTACTTTAACCTTAACTGTGCTGCGTGATTTGATTAAATTCCTCTCTTTACATAGATGCATTCAATGGCTTTGTACAGTACAAGTGAAAAGAATAAATCCAAAACAATAATATTTACAGGTAAACATGGAGACTAATAATTAAAACAAGTTGCTGTCTTTGAAAAAAAAAGACTTCAATACGAGGACCATATAAATGTGTTTCTAACCGAAATTTTGAATTTTTTTATTTATTTGACATTCATGCATGTAGATTTCTTTTCTATCATGGTCTGCCTACTTGGACTGATATACTTTCATAGCAAAATTATTAGATTTTATCTCTGATTGGCATATAGTTTTGTCATTTTAAAATTCAGGCTATTTTTATACATACGAGGGTTGTCCCAAAATTCCGTAGACAAGCGTTGTTTTGTAGGAACCCTGTGTCATACTTTAATGAAACTTCGTATATAGATTAAACCAACGCTATCTAATAAATTTATGGACAAATATGGAGTAATTACACAATTTATTCCAATTCATAAGACACATTTCATTGGTATAATATATTTAAAATCCTACGAAAAAGTAATTATTACCAAGTATTTTTATATTAATACTTGAACATATCATAGTTATTAAGATATTTGACATTTATAACTGTGACCGTTTCGTTTGATTAAAGAATTTGATTCTGGTATTTGAAAAATTTTCTCCAAAAACTTATACCGTTGGCATTTTTATTTTTGACGATGCAGATTGCTCCGAGTGTTAGATAGAGAATATTACATACTAAAATCCAAATCATATGTCATATCAGCCCGAGTGGCCCCATATCAGCCCGAGGGCCTTCGGCACTTTGGTTGATATGGGGCCCGAGGGCTGATGTGACATATGATATGGATTTTAGTATGTAGTATTCTATTTATCATATATTTAAAATACGTCATATGCGAGTTCACATATGGTGGTTGAAAAATGTTTGTGCTTGTTAGTGACAGTTTTCTATAAAATCTAATGGAGCGAATTTTAGGTAACTGAAAAAAAAAAATCAGACCACAAATGTCATTAAAGAATTATTTTGTATGAATATTTAAATAAAATCAGGTAAATTAACTTTTAAACTCAATACAAACGTTACTTCCGGTTTGATATGGATTTTCGGCCCGCCGGTCCGATACGTGATATGACTTTTCGGACCGGGCCGTGATATGGGGTATTGTGACGTCACCTGAATCACACCGTTCAGAATCGGTGTATTTATTACTAAGTATATGATAAAGATCGATATCACTTTAAATGTTATAATTCGAAAAGTTTTAGAGTAAACATGATTTATCTGCCAAAAACACGTTTTATCCACCCTGAAAATTTCATAGCGATACATCAATTTTTTTAAATGATATGGGCACAGTCTACGAAATTTTGGGACAACGCTCATAAAACCCATTATGTCTTGGACTTTATATTTACTAGTATTCTAGATTTATTCGGAAGAAATCCAACATTGGAAAATTAGATCTGGTGGTACACATGTACCAGCTCTGTAGCACGCAGATTTTTTTTTCTGACCCGCCCCCTCCCCCTCCCTCACTTTGAAAACCGTTGTTACAGGCTTGTATCAAGCTGCTTTTGGATATCTGTATATCTTAAGTCTAAACTCTCAGCCGCATCAATTCGGGTCTTTCCGTCAGATGTGGAAAAACTAGTCGGAAAGATTATTGAGAAGATTTTAAAAGATTTTTTCTATATATTCCTATGTAAAACTTGGGTCGGTCATTTTAGCCCCACCCTTGTCCCGGGGGTCATGATTTGAACAAAATTGAACCTACACTACCTGAGGATGATTCCACATGACTTTCATCGTTCCTGGCCCAGTGGTTCTGAAAAAGAAGATTTTTAAAGATTCTTTCTATATATCCTATGTAAAACTTGAGTCGGCCATTTTGGTCCCACCCTTGCCCCGAGGGTGATGATTTGAACAAACTTGAATCTACATGTAAACTACCTGTGGATGATTCCACATGAGTTTCATCTTTCCTGGCCCAGTGGTTCTGGAGAAGAAAATTTTTAAAACATGCCATCAAACTTTTATTAATTCCAAATTATCTCCCTTTGAATGAGGGCGTGGCCCTTCATTTGAACAAACTTGAATCCCCTTTGCCCAAGGATGCTTTGTGGCAAGTTTGGTTGAAATTGGTCCAGCAGTTCTTGAGAAAAAGTTGAAAATGTGAAAAGTTTACAGACAGAGGGACAACTAAACAGACGGACAGCTCAGGTGAGCTAAAAAGCTTTTCAAATTTCAAAATATTTGGATTCAAATAAAAATATTTTGACAAATACATGACTCTTGGGTTCTTTATAGACACATCAGTGCATTTAAATAAGTAATGAAATTCATCCCCAATGTCGTTGCTATTACATAATTTACAAATCCTGTTTTTCTAGGGATGTAAAACCATCTTCCAGTCTCGATTGGTAATTTAGGTCTTCCGTTTCCAAAGGATGACCTTCTACTGATTCTGATGATTAAGATTATTCTTATTATTCTTTTTTTTTCCTTTTCCTAGACGCCAACTTTGAAGCCTCATATTTCACTAATTTTTCAATGGATTTTGCTTAAATTTGCAGAGTTTATAGACGTGAAAAAACTCTATCAGAATGCTTTTTAAAATGTCAAAAAGTCACTTCCGGTTTGAGTTATTTTCCTCTAAAAGATAGCGCGGGGCAAAGTCGGTCACAGGGAATCAATCGGCGTGTAATCCAGCGACCCACAGTTATACACAAATAAAACACAGAATGGTTAAATTCATTTTTTTAAAATATAAAATTGTTCCTTAATACTATCTCTGTACTATGAAATATTATTTTGTTCGAGTCTTACGTATTTTAGGAAAGAAAGCTAGACAGTTCTCATCTTGCTATTGAAGAAGAATTCTTTATGTGTACAATTATTTACTGCACGATTCTTGCATTCACCTGGAACGCAGATTTTAAATGTGTTTATACCATTACGTAATCTATCTTTCGGTTACACGCGTTAAAGAAAATTTAAAGCGACACAACGCGGCGAACCATTGACCCGGCAGTCATAGGCAAAATAACTGGTGTATTAAAACCATTTTACAACACGACAATTAATGTAAAATTCCTATTGTCGGATATTTGATATTAATATGTTCTAGATTTTACCGTGATACATTTTTATCTAAAACAGCTATCTATATAGGTTTTGTGTTGTTTACAATTATGCGACCAACCATTCTTTTCATCGCTTGTTGACATTAACTTACAAAACGTGGTCGCATGTTAAATCTAATTTTACAAACTTACGGAAAACAATATTTTCTTTAAGTAAATCGAATCTATCAAAAATATCTTAAAATGTCTTAGGTTTGACTTTAGCACAAAACGCTGGGATATTTATTTTACATGTACTATTCAGTCTTAAGTTTTTATAGTTCGTTAGCTCCATGTGTAATTTTACTTTTCATTTTGACGATTCATAGCGTAAGGACTGGCGATCTGCAGTTACTTTACTTCAACCAATATTGATTTAAATGCACAGGCTTTGCGCTTTTAACACACAAATAAAACCGTTTTCAACACAAATTTTCCAAAACACATTTTTTTGTCATCACAGATATTTTCCATGGCTATTCCAGTTTTAAACTTTTAAAGAAAATCATTAGGATCTATTTAAAATTATACTCAAAGAAATGGATTAAACATCCATAAGTATCTCCGGCACGTGTAAACATCATAAGTGACTTCTGTGATGCACAATGCCTATCTATATATATTACAGGTTGAATAGTCAAGTTGAAAAAATGATTCAAGATATTAAAGCAATGAATTTAATTTGTTGTATAATTTATTCAAATCCTGTAAATGATAAGTAAAGTGTACTAACATTTTAATTTTGTTCTGTGATTTTAAAAATATCAGTAGCAGATTATACAGTGTACATGTATAAAGTAGTAATAAACTCGCATCGTATATACAGAATTGAAAATTTAAGAAATTTAACTTACATAACAATCTGAAGCTGCTGAATATCACAAAATTATCATGTAATATTACACACATTTATGACCTAATTTAAACTATTAAAAATCATAACCGCCACCATAGTCAAACATTAATTGTTCTATAATCGGCACTTCGGGCCTTTAAGCAGGGGGGAATCTTTTTTGTGCCAGCACCTAAAGCGAGACAGGACCTTGTTTTATACGGTCTCATCGGAAAGACAGGTCCCCGTGTCCCACAGTGGGATTCGAAACCACGACGTAAGGATAAACTCTTTACTTCGCGACTATAGAGCTGACACTCTAATCACTGCGCTATGCGGGCGACCTTGGAGGATAAAAAATGAAAACAATGAAGAAGACGGTTAGTAAAAATAAGAAGGGGTCGTGACGTTTTTAAAATATTATTCCTACAAACTTCAGGGCTGAATGTCAATCAAGAATGGGAAACCATATTTATGAAAGCTTCCTATTTTAAAAAAGATTACTTTTTTCAAATCATGACTAGAGTTTTCCCTTGCAAAGTGATTGTGTATTTTGGGGGGTAGTGTGGATGGGATGGGAATTAAACGGTCTGTTTAACTGTCCCTATGTCTGTTTGTCCCTCAAAGAAGGCCAGGCTATAACATAAAGAAACCAGAAACTCGTACTCGAAACGATGATTTCAAATGATTCTAGGATGTGTCCTTGTATGTAAGGCAATATTACGGCAAATACACGGTCACTGGAGAAAGTATTAATGTTCTGTTGCAATCATTTGTATGCAAACGAGAATATCTGTAAGTTCATACTTGATATAGAGATTGCTTGTGACAAAAAGTTTTCTTTTACGATATTGACTCAGAAAATAATATCATGTCATTCTGACTATATTTGTTTAAGTTCATATTTCATACAACTTGCTTATAGTCAGCCGGTTTTCAGATGACTTAAAATAAGGTCATTTTAGCAAATTCAGGTCCAATGACAGAAAAGTTGTAAAATTCCTGTGAGGGTTATGAATTTCTAAAAGTTGTATTGAAGGTTTGTCTTAACAAAGAGCAAAGGTTATTCTGTTAAAATCAAGGTCACTGACAGAAGAAATATTTTCTTTTCCACGCTATCAACTAATTGGTGAAAATCATTAGAGGCTTTTACTTGAAACATAGATTACCTATATCTATCATTGGAGGTTGTGTCATGACCCTGATCAAAGGTCTTTCTGAAATATCAAGGTCACTGACAGAGAAAAAAATGTTTAAGCATAACTTTGTAATTAAGATTCATTGGAGGCTCGTGCTGAGAAGAAAGGTTGTTCACATAAGAAAGTGCAGTGAGCTTGACCCAAGGTCGGTACTTCCTGTCCACAGCTCCAACGGAAGACCTATTCGTTGCTTTGCAACGCGCTCGGCTCTAGTTTTGTATTCCCAGTTCTAAATGAACCATATATTTTTTATTGTTTTGGAGGCAAATTCAACAAACAGTCTTCAAAAATTTATGATTTTTTAAAAATTCTATAGTTCAAACCTTTGGGGGAGGTTTGCACTTTAGGATATATTCTTATGATATGCGGAAAAAAAAACTTGCATTAAACTTTCCAAATGCTTATATTTTTCTGAATGTGTAATATCCAAGGAATAATTTAAAGGCAAAAAAAAGTATGTTAGTGATCATCTAAGAGAGGTTCAACCCTTTGAACATAGGCCAAAATAGAGCATGGGAAATTTCCTTAAAAATGCTACTAGACCATAAAATACCTCATAAAACTAATAAATGCAGTGAATTAAAACATGATTTGGCTAAAATTTACTTGAAAGTATTGCAAAGTTGATTTTTGAAGCAAATTATGAGCAAATAAATACCAATTAGATAACTTGTACCCAAAAATGTTGTTCACTGGTGTCAAATTTAGACAAATTTTTCCCTATAAAATTGCTCGAAAAACCAGAGAAAAACATATTTCTACAATTAAATTTTTTTAGAAAATTGTGGTACGGTTTCTTTTGGTATTATGGCTTCTTTTCATAGAATGAAAAGTAGGGGTTAGTGCACATATAAGAAAGTTTTGATATTTTTATATACCCACCCTCTGTTTTTTTCAGTATTTAGTGAAAATAAATCAAGCATTTAGGCATCAAAGTATGTGTTTTATTCACCAAATATTCAAAATTAGTGTGATAATTTCAGTTAATAATTGCAATTTTGTTAAGAAAAGATTTTTAAGAACAAAAAGTAATCAATCAACACATAAAACTTCATAATAGTGTGTTGGATATCCTCTCTTTCTCTTGCACTGGGGGTTCCAGATTGGGTCCTGGTTTCTGGTGTAGGATGGTGGCTTCACAGGGATTTGTCAAATCCAGTCCCACTTTCTCAATCTGATTTTCATAATTTTCTCCATCTTATTTTAGTAGTTCTTAAACCCTGCTCTATTCTAAAGGGCTCCATTAGTGATTCTTGTGAAAACAAGACGCAGTAAGGTTAAGGTTACAACCAAATATTCTACTTGCCTATATGATATGACGTCATAGTAAGCTATATGACGTGAAGTTTAGAGATAACAATTTCTTATAATCGATATCTAAGATTGATTTGAGGTCGTAAAAATTAATCAATATATGCAGAGGCATAATACAAACAGAATTTTGTCGTTTCTGGGTCTCTGTAGTTATCACAGGGGTTAAATACCAAACCCGTGACGTCATAACTGTTGATCATGCAGTAGCAGAGTGAAAGTGAAACGTTACGAGAATTCATGTAAACAAACACAAGAAATCGGAGTTTAAAAGCATTTAGAATAAATATCATGTGAGATTCATGTGGGAATAAAGCTTATGAGTAAGTTATAGTAATATACTTTAATGATTTCTTCGTAAAATTAAAGCAGGGAGGGTGTTTACTTGCCGATCAGCCTTTCCTCTGTCGTTCGTAACAAATAAGATGCAAAAGTTCAACACTACGCCGCGCATTTTGAAACTAAAATTTTTTTTCTATCTAAAGTTCTTATTCTATTGTTTTTGGAAAGTGCTGCTAGAATCGTATGGTTTACGGGAATTAGTGCATTTTTACGATGTTGTGAACAAAATGTAAAAATTTTGGGAAGGTTTCGTCAGAAAGTGTTGAATAATTATTTCTGTGATAGGACAGTAGGATTCTAGCAGCACTCTTCATGGTACAGAGATGTTTTTACATAATTATTATTACAAATTGAAATTAATTATCCCCGGGGTAGTGTTGAACTTTTCACTTTTTCATAAAGGCATATTTTCTAATTATAGACGTCACGTGGTGACGTCGTGAGGAAGTGCTTCGTGTAGTATAAGTCCCAATGAAGTCTATAGAATGCAAAATTATAACACAAGTTCTATGCTTGACTTTTCCTATTGGATAGTGTTACATAATTATAAAAAAGTCTTAATTCGCCGAATTCTGGTCCATGTGCTGCCTTAATATACCCGCGGACATACCTGTAAAAATTAATTTTAGAAAAAAATTAGATTATAATTTACTGGTAATATCATTGTTCAAAAAATGTAAAATTAATATTTTGTCTATCTGACTTTGTTTTTATGAATCAAGGCCTGTAGTTTAGACTAAAATAATTTCTACATGGTCCATGATGTTTCAGAAATATTCGATTTTTTTTAACCCGCATAGGCCGCCATATAATGAAGCGACCTAGTTTCTTACCGAATGTAAACAGCTAAAAATTATAGAAGTTGTCTCATTATTTTCTTACGGTATGTCTATAAATTTGAGATAGAGATTCTGCATTTACAATATCCAAGGTAATTTATCATATACTAAAAGCTTAAGTAGCAATAAAAATGATAATACGAATGTTGTCGTCTGCAAGCCTCTGGTGAACTTAGGCCTAACATTACGTACATGTAACATGTTTATGCTATGTTTGAGTTTGCCATGTGACAGTATTCTATGTATTTTGAAATCTTTGTAACTATAACGCATAAACATTGCTATTTTCAATAAGTTGGCTATATCCTGTTATTTGCAACGCGTTGCATATAAGTTTTTACCACAGAAAATAATTGAAATAACGTATACCGATCCTTATCAAATTTAATTCATTCAGGTATATTTGAGGTTCATTGATCAAAAAAGCAAATGATAAGGTAATGTTTTTAAGGCGTCTAAAAATAATTAAAATTACAAGTAAGAAGCAGATTTATCATATTAATTCTCTGATTCTGGAAAACGTTGCATGCAACGCTCCGCATGCGAGTTAAGGCTACATATGGAAATTTATATACAAAATATCTAATTAAATTCCATAATTGCTCTACCTACCGCACAGAAAATGCTAAGACTTGTTTTCTAATATATTCTTGGTACCCACGACATGCGATAGCCAGTACACATTATGACGTCATATTATGACGTCATCAACCTGTACTACACAAGTTTATAAAGAACATCAACAAAATCAATTCGGCGCAAGGGCATACCCTACTTTGTTTTACAGAAACAAGGTATCAAAATGTCACCGGGTTCACAGGTGCGTGAAAGTCAGTCAATATATCGGGTCTCAATAGCTAAGTGGTTAGAGCGCTGGCACGGTACGCCAGAGACCCTGGGTTCGAGTCCCGGTTGAGACTTGATTTTCCACCACCTGTGACATTTGGCGCCCAACAAAATAACCCACTGTTCCCTAGGAATATGCTTCACGCATTTCCTTAACTCATAGAATTCGGGGACGAATTTCTACAAAGAGGGGGAAAATGTCACCGGGTTCACAGGTGCGTGAAAGTCAGTCAACATATCGGGTCTCAATAGCTCAGTGGTTAGAGCGCTAGCACGGTACGCCAGAGACCCTGGGTTCGAGTCCCGGTTGAGACTTGATTTTTCACCACCTGTGACAAAAAGACGCAGGATATTCCAAGAATTTAAGATATTGCTGCACAAATGTCGGCAGTGCAATTGGTTACATACAGGGTAAAAATTCACTGTCCAAGTAAGTTACCTAAAATTTTTATCGATTGAGAAAGTGCATAGGATTTGTGCAGCAATTTTATTAATTTTAAGAGTATTCTCCTTATTAATATACATTGTTTATTTTAATTTAGATAGGATAGGCCCTTGCGCCGACGTGATTTTGTTGATATGATTTAATACCTTGAATGAGAGAGAACAATGACGTCACAATATGACGTCATAATGTGCACTTGAATTATAAAACTGTGGGTACTGAGTATGTATCAGAAAATCAATTTGAACCTTCTCTGTACATCAAATATACAAATTATGAATTTTCATTAGCTTATTTGCATAAAAATATCCATATTTAGCCTTAACTCACTTGCGTTCCATAGTAAAATGATCGATTTCTCCACAGAGCGTTGCAAATAACAGGAGTATATACTAGTCAAAATTTTTAAGTCCCCAGGCAAGTTTTTGATTTACCATGCTCTTACATTGAATTATTTTAACAGTATAATTTAATGAGTATACATGAAAATAAAGTAGCAAAAACAATTTCTCTCAATTAAATTATTTCATTGAAGCGCATTAATACAATGTGCAGAAACTTTAAGGCACCCTAGAATTAAAAATTCACAACGTTAAATACTGCATTATACGCCATTCAAACGAATTCACAGCAAGAGAACCGTTCCTCAAAGAGTTCACACTATTTAAGAAAAATTCTTTTAATGAATTTATTTCCATGTGGAGACTAGGTCGTCCTCTAGTCCTGCTAGATTCTGCTGCTGGAAAAGCTGTCTTGCACTCCGGTCCATCTTAATTAGGAAATGACGGAAAAAAATCCGTGGTCAATTCAGTGTATAAATAATGGGGAAGTTTCCCCGGGAAGAGGGATTTTTTGGGGGTTAATACAAGAAAAAATGGAGCTTGGCCTTTGGGGGGGGGGAATCAAGATAAAAATATAGACATTTGACGGAATAAAGCGCTATTTTATTTTGCATGCGTTGCACGCAACGCTCCATAGTAAAATGATCGATTTCTCCATAGAGCGTTGCAAATAACAGGAGTATATATAGGGCAAAGAATTATATCTGATCTTGAAACTTTATTATGTACATAAAGGGGAAGTTTCCCCGGGAAGAGGGATTTCTTGGGGGGTTAATACAAGAAAAAATAGGGCTTGGCTTTTTTGGTGGGAATCAAGATAAAAATATAGACATTTGACGGAATAAAGCGCTATTTTATTTTGCATGCGTTGCACGCAACGCTCCATAGTAAAATGATCGATTTCTCCATAGAGCGTTGCAAATAACAGGAGTATAAAGCGACGAATTTCATTGTTATGTTGTTTAAACTTCTGTTATAAACGAACTGTTTTCCTGGAAGATACTTTGATAGTCGAATATTTTAAAAAAAATTGGTTTATTCAATTCACGTGTTCATTATTTCAACTGAATAATGAACAAAAAAATGTATTTTCTTGCAAGAAATTTGGTTAAATCGATGAAAAGGATAATAAAGGATATTTTATTGAAATACAATGTGATAGCTAATGTAACAAATGCAGTCTATTTTTGTTACAAACAGATGAAAGTGAAGAGAACAATTTCTATGAATGTTAACAAAATAGTCAAGGGAAATTACATGCAATATAGAAAAAGTTATTCATCAAGTATATCATATGTCCTTCATGTGGCTTTTTCTGTAGAACCAAAAAAAGATTATTTATAAAAAATATAGAAATTAATATCGAAATAAACAACATTAATAATATGTTAAAAATTTCAAGTGATGAAAAATATTTATACGTGTTTCATCATGAATATTAACCAAATACTTAATTTTATGCAGGTGGGGGGAAATTCCTCTAGGAGTTTATCAACATTGATACCATACGATTTTCTCTGCTGACTTTCGTTTTGGTGTGAGTGTGTTATTTTGTGTTTTCCTGGTTTCTTTTTCTTTGCATACTACATTTTAGGGTTTTATTTATTGAAATCGAGTTTGTGTGTCTTTGTTATTTAAGGATGGTTGTAAATCATGCGGCTTATTCCGTAAAAGCGTAAAGAACGATAATTTGCGTTTTTGTAGTACTTTTCCTTTCATAAGTGATAATTGCATTTAAGGGTTTTGATTTCTTTTGTGTGCTTTTGTTTTTACGGAGTTATAATATCATGCGACTTAATTATTCCGTAAATTGTTTTTGTGAGTGAGTGTGTTTGTTATTATGGTAGTTTAAAATCATGCAGCTTATTCCACAAAAGTGTAAAGATCGATAATTTGCCATTTTCTGATAATGTTGCACTACCATTTATCTTTTCAAATACAGTTGAAGTACCCCAAAACTTATAAGCAACGCGTTGCAGATAACAGGATATAGCCAATAAGTTTGAAAGCATTGTAAACCTACATATTCGCTTTTCCACTGCTAGGAACGTAGTCAACACACACCGGCGTTCTTGGCCTGCATGTTTGGGTACCGCTTTCGAGACTGTTCCTGTAGGCTTAATTGCGATCTAGACAATTTTTTTAATGTTTAAAATTTCTGCCGGTTGGCTCTTTTAATGGAGTGCCATTCGGCATTCCTTTCGCTTTGAAACGGGCGATCCCGAGTCTTCCCCTCTCGATCATGTCGATTTCCATTGTCGACTTTCTTAGGCCTATGTCGTAAATTTATATCGTAATTTTGCACACGTGTTGGTCATTAATACAACATAGAAAGTTTTTTTATTTAAAAATAAATATAGTTAAATATATTAATCATAAAAACTTTAAAAACTTGTTTGTAAATTGTAATCAGTTTGAATTTTACGACATGTCTAAGTACGAAGACCCACTTTGGGTAAATTGATCAGAAGAATTCATCCTTAACTAACTCATGTTTGTTTAAACTGATCTTAAAGAGTGGTATATTCTTTATTTTTAAGCCAAGATATATTAATTGAATTTTCATACCAGACATAAGTCACTCCACTTTCATTCAAAATTTTCTGTACAAATCACACCATGGATTCTTATTTAATATCATTGCACATAAAAATTTTTGCTGATAATTTAGAGCACTTAGCATTAATGAGTTTACCCCAAAATGAGATCATTCTAACTTTGATATCAATTAATAAATCAAATAACTTATCAATTGATTGTAAGTTCTCCATACACCATAAACACCAAAAGAAGCTCAGGATATGTTTAAAAAATTTTAAGTGTAATTTCTCTATTAGTTTAGTATTGTGAAAACCCAACATTTCACACGCATATAAGAGTATTGGTTTGACAATTTTATCAAATATGTCTAATTTACAATCAATTGATAAGTTATGTTTTCTACATCTACCAATAACACCATACATAGTTTTAGTAGCTTTATCATATAATTCTTTGGTATTTAGATTAAAAGAATTACTTTTACAAAATGTAACACCCAAATATTTAAAGTTATCAATTATATCCAGATTGGAGCCTTCAAATGTAAAAGGGCCATTATATTATTTTTCCCTTTACCAAATATTACAGCTTTTGTTTTGTAGAGACTCTACTGTTAAAGTCACCAAGTAAACTGATACACTTATGCTCTGTGTATAGTATATAAATTTCATTCTCAATATCTTAATTCAAATATTTCACCAGATGAAAATCTAGAGTTTACAGGTGGTATATAGACTGTACCTATTAATATATGTTCATCGATTCATCATGTTTTACCTTTTATTCGGACCCAAGGTATGTTGTCACATTAATTATTAATAATATTACAGTTTTTAGCCATTGGATCTCTAATATATACAACTAATCCACCGTATTTCTGAAATGACAAATTTGTTTTATGCTCACAAAATGCACTAAAATTTGGAATATCAATTATATCAGCTTTATCCGTTTTTGTTTCTGTAAGGCATACGATATCATTTTTTTTAACAAAATCAAGAAACTCAGGAGATTGGAGTTTTAAATTTAACCCGCAGACATTAATGGATATCAATCTTACTCTAACTGCGTCTTTTGATTTGAGAGAGTTACTTGAGTTTTTACTTTGTGATAAATAATGATTAGTTGTTGCTCTCCGTGGTTTACCTACATCGGAACTTTATTGTAACTTGGATCAGCCACGAATTTGCCAGTTGGTGGGAAGAATCGTTTTCTATCTATGATACGTTTTTCCACGATCATCACAGCCTTCTTTCCTTGTTGTTTTACATAGTAGCCTAATCATCTTTTCAGAGATGGTTGGTGGTGTCATGTAAATGAGAAATTAGGTTTTGGAATTTTGATTTTGCCCCTGGGGGTCAAATGGGGGTCGAAAATGACGTATTTTATACAAAAAGGCCCTTCTTCCCTGACCTCCTTTACATTGTAGCCTAATCATATTTTAGGAGATGGTTTGTGATGGCATATAGATATGAAATAAAGTTTCGGAATTTTGATTTTGCCCCAGGAGGTCAAATGGGGTCGAAAACTGGTGTTTTTTTTTTATGGAAATGCATTTTTTATGCAGAAAGCCTCGTCTTCTCTGAACTCCTCCTATATTTTACATGGTAGCCTTATCATCTTTTGGGCAATTAATGTACATGTCATATGTGAAAGTCATATCTCTTCTCAATCAAAAGTAATAGGCGAATGCTTTATTTTTGAAAAGTGGGTTAAGCTTAAAGGTTAAGGTCACAGAGTCAAAAGTCATGATTTTTTTGGAAAGGTCTTGTCACAGAAATTAATATACATGCATGCATATTATAAATGTACAAAGATTTCTCTTTCAAAATGATGAATTTAAAAATGTAATATTTTTGTAAGTAGGTCAAATTTCAGGGTCAATGTTGTTAAAAAAATATTGCCATTGTCACAGGTAAATACAAATACATATGTTTAATGTAAATGCCTTGTCTCTTCTCATTCAATAGACATGACCGTGAAGACCAAGGTTAAAATTATTGAGACAGATGGACAGACTGACATACAAATGTACATATTTTTATGTGAATTGGTTAAAATTGCGTCAAGAGAAGAAGTTAAAAATGTTAAAACTTTCTAGACAAACAGAAGGACAACAGACGTAATGTGATAAGGGAACCTCAAAAGCTCAAATGAGTATTTTGAAAGGGTTTCTATGGTTACTATTGTTGAAAAGCTTTTTTAATGCAATGTTTTTGGTGTCATATGCATCCATGATTGTTAAAAAGAAATTGAACATTTCAGAAAACAGTTTGATTGAATATAGTTAATTAAGGTGTTTTGAGTAGCATAATAAAGCTAGTAAAGTTTTTCAGCTAATTCAACCACAGAATCTAGTTAATTTTAAGATGCAGTACCTTTTCATCTTTTATTATAATTATTTGTAAAATATTTATATCATCATTTCTGATTCAAGGGAGAACAAGAAATATGACCAACATGTTCATATTTTATCTTAGTAATTCTTTGTTTATTGTGAAAGCATCTCTCTCGGGGATACACATGTGAAAATAGAAATCCTTAGTATTCCTGTTAAAAAGTTGATAGACAAGTTTAAATATTTTGTAAAGTGGGTCAAACTCTATGGTCAAGGTCTACATATTTATACCTGTTGAAGTTCACAATGAATACACATGTTACACACGAAAGCCCTAGCACCTACTGATCAAAACTTAGGCCAAGCAGGCACGGATATAGAAAATTTTCAATGGGGGGTTGAAGGATTTTTCAAAAGGGGGAAGGGGTTGAAGGGGAAAAGGAATTATTATAATGTACGTTTTACACAAACATATTGTTAAATAACTCAATGAGATACCGGGTGGAGATCAACCTGGGAAAAAGTACTTGTATGAGTTACTATCGTACCTGAAAGTTTTTGAAAAAGAAGGAAAATATCTCCAAATCCGAACGTTTTACACCTACATGTCTAGTTGAATAACTCAATAGGATACCGGGTGGAGTATGGATTTTAAAAGTGGGAGATTGATCAACCTGGAAAAAAGCACTTGTATGACTGTTTTACTTTAGTACCTTAAAGATTTTTTTTTTTAAAAGTCTCTGATCCAGAAAACTCTATTTTATAATTTTAAAGGGCGTGGGGGTTTCATTTTGTATTCACAATTAACCGAATTTCTTTATATATTACAACATTTGCAAACCCCGTAACACCTCCCCCCTCTGGATCCGCCACTGCCAAGTATAAAGTTTGGTTAATTCTTGTAAAAATGGGAAAAAATCTTAGGTCGAGGTCAAGAGATCAAGAGGTCAAAATTGGTGGTACCCAAATGAAAGGCATAGTCACAAGGAACATATGCAATGCGGAAACCATGAGTATAGACCATCCCACTTGAAACTTAATTTATAGGCAAGGTTCAAACAGACAGACATAATATAAACACAAGATATAAAATATGTATAAAGTGAAATGGAGAAAAAAATCTACTATTTTCGAGTCACACGATTTATTGTAATTTCAGAGACAGAGCGTGGCTAGGGAGATTGTAACACCCCCCCCCCTCTTTGGAATTTGCATTGTTATTTGAATAAGACTGTATACTGAAGCAATTTACTTAAGAATGACTTTGGACATTCTCCCCCTAAGAAAAACTTTACCCCACGATCCAACTATCATTGTTTTTATTTTATTAATTTGTTTTCAGTTTTTTTTTCTCTTTGCTTATCAGGACATTCTGGGCTGGATTTTTTTTACTTGGGGTGACCCCCCCCCCCCCCACCCCCTCCCGAAAAAAATCTGGATCTACTCCAGTAGCTATTAAAATGTCACATCGACAACGGGAGATAACTTCACAATGTGACTGTGGCATGCGATGATCTTTGACCCTTTTTGAACTTTAACCTAATCATTTGCGGTTTATTTTACTCCAATCTATACTTAAACCTGTACTTACCGACTGTCATTGGTCCTGTGAACTTCATGAAATATTTAAATCCAATTAAAACACAAAATGAATTGTTTCAATACACACCAAACTGCGCCATGTGCTTATAACCCCATTCGGCAAATCTTCAATCGCCTTGTCAGATGAAGTGGGAATCGGCCGAGATGTGCCGAGTGATGCTTAATCTAAAGATATGATAATGGGTGACACAACCCAATAAGGTCTGGAAATTTTCCAAAAGGTGTTTAGATGTAACCATGTATGGTAAAAGAACATATTCTAAATTAATTCATAACAAACAATGTTTTAACTACTTTTCCATTGCGCCTATTAAAAAAACCGCACGTTCCGTGTGTTTGTGGTCTCGGAGGCTATTAGTAAATTCTAAAAGCTTCTATTATGAGCAAAATATTTATCTAAATATAATTCACATCATTTATTTATTTCTGTGTTTTTCAGACTTATAATGAATTTCATGTATAAAAAACATATAAGATGCTCTGAGTCATAATTGACGAATACATGAAACATGTAACTTATACAATTATTTTGATGTTTTCCTTGAAAAGCCCAATATGTAGATGTGTGTATTTAGAGGCAAGCAGCTTAGTGCAGGTATTTTATTCTCGTGACAGCATCTAGTTTTACATTATAAAAGATACAGGTGCAGAATCTACGCTTTTTTCAGAAAAATTGGGTCATTAAAACCGGATCTGAACACCCGGGGCAGACCAGAAAATTCCGAAATAATGAAAGCCAATTGTTTCTATCGTCGGATGTTAAGCTATCAGTTTTTCGACATTGCCAAGCTCTAACTACATAGAGGTCCTTTTTAATTCAATAATCATCAATTTGAAATTGGGTTTTGGAACTGTTTAGATTGAATGTTAATATTCAGCAAAATAGAGTAACCTTTACAATTATTCCTGAATTTTCATTTTTTTCAAACACATGTAATTTTACGTAAATTAAATATTGCAATAACCAATGAAGAAATATTAATTTATAGTTCATATATATTCTTAAACACCAGATTTATTCATAACTTTATAGACTTTCTGTAACAATTATGTCAGAAAACGTATGTCTTAGACATATGTAACTGCCTACCCATTTTACCAACCTGAAAATCAATAATCGCAGGTAAAATCTACAATATTTAGTATTTGAAGTTAATTTTTTCTGCGAATATAAATATTCATATAAAGAATAGAATCTGAAAATTTCATTCGGTCGATAAAGTATTAAGACAGATTCTGACTAAAATGGGTAGCGAAACCCGGGCCGGGCCGGGAATTTCGAAGTTGAAAACCGGGTTTTTGACAATTACGGAATAAATACTCGTTTTTTCTTCATGAAATTTACGGACATAGTTGATGATCATACTATTTGATGTTTATCGGCGATTGTCATTAAAAGACTAAGTAAGATTCCTGAAGACTGAAGTTATTATCAATAACTATGATAATATCTGCACAGCTAAAAGGCATTGTGAAAAAATAACTACATTTAACACTTATATCTAAATGCTTATTACCGTCTTCCTTGGAAGACGGTATAGTAAAGTTTAAGTTTTTTACAGTCTTCGGACTATGCACTTCGATCCTCTCTTTTGTGATTGGTAGAAATTGCATGATGAAAAAATTTTCAATTATTTCATTGGTCGAAATGCTGTTCAAAGCAAGGGAGATAACTTTCTGATGATCTAATTTTCGTACGACTTAACAATTTTGCTAGATTTCCAATCTTTAAAAAAATGACAAAACGAACAGCAAAATCAGCAGCAATTAATTCTTAATAACATGGTATTTTTTATAGCAATAAATAAAAAGGTCTCTTTAATTTCATTATAAATAAAATTTGATTTTTATAGCTTACAGACCTTACAATATGTTTTTTCCCCTTTCTTGTCTGAAGAAGGGAATGGAATCAGCCGAGGTTTGCCGAAAGCTCTCGGCCAGTCAAAGTTTACGGAAATGACCGAGCGGCAACCGTGGTAGGGCTAATGCCAGTAAAAAGCTAATGTAGAAATAAAAAATTCAAAAGAATCATACAGCCTGATAGGTGTAGATCAGTTTACTGTTTAAGATTGTTGCTAAAGACGGGAAGCTTTTTTTAAAAAGCTCTACTTGTTTACCTTTCAATGGTTCAAGAAGGGCTGTTTGTGGAAATGGCGTCCTTTAAAAGCGGTGTAACGACGAACAGTGACCGCGTAGAATATTGTCCAGGGGGTCATTTTTTCTAAGAAGAAAAAGGACCAAAAGTTAATCTTCAACGACAAGTAGGGTCATTTTTCTACCATATGAAACCATGCCAGACCAGTAATTATACGCCCACACACACGTTAAAAAATGGAGTGTTGGTAAAATGGGTAGGCAAACCCGGGCCGGGGCAAATAAATAGCCGGGGCATATCGATATTTTTCAATTTTCTGTCTAAATGAGTGCATGTGACTAAAATTTTTAAATGTTATTTTGTCTTGTTTAACTGGTGATTCAGATATTCGGATGCTTCACATATCCGGACAAATTGACCGGGAACCAAAGCGTTCGGATAAATGAGGGTCCATTGTATTAGGAATCACTGTCTAATTAGGAGACTATGCCAGGAACATGGACGATAGTCGGAACCATGGGATAATTTAAGTTTAACGGGCTGTCGTTGTTGCCCTGGCATAGTCTCTTAACTAGAAAGTTATTCAATAAATATAAACGCTATCGGTATATTAATAAAAATTTTCATCTTTAAAACAGCAGATCTTTTATGTATCACTTTTTGAGTAGGAAGTTATTCAACCCCTTCCACCCCCCACCCCCATCCCCACCCCCCACCGGCCGAACCATTTTTTTATATTCCAACTGTTCGATACTGAACTGTTTTAGCTCACCTGAGCAAAAGGCTCGAGTGAATTTTTCTGATCACATTTTGTCCGGCGTCCGTCTGTCTGTCTAGCTGTCCGTCTGTCTGTATGTCCATAAATTTTTCACATTTTCGACTTCCTCTCAAGAACCACTGGGCCAATTTCAACCAAACTTGCCACAAAGTATCCTTGGGTGAGGGGAATTCAAGTGTATTCAAATAAAGGGCCATGCCCTTTTTCAAGGGGAGATAATTATGAATTAGAGAAAAATTGATGGCATTTTTAAAAATCTTCTCCTTCAGAACCACTGTGCCAGGGAGGACGAAACTCATGTGGAATCATTCTCAGGTAGTGTAGATTCACATTTGTTCAAATCATGACCCCCGGGGCTAGGGTGGGGCCAAAATGGCCGACCAAAGTTTTACATAGGAAGATATAGAAAGAATCTTTAAAAATCTTCTTCTCAAGAACCACAGGGCCAGGAAAGACGAAACTTATGTGGAATCATCCTCAGGTAATTTAGATTTAAATTTGTTCAAATCATGACCCCTGGGGCAAGGGTGGGGCCAAAATGGCCGACCCAAGTTTTACATAGGAATATTTAGGAAAAATCTTTAAAAATCTTCTTCTCAAGAACCACTGTGCCAGAAAGGACTAAACTCATGTGGAATCATCCTCAGGTAGTGTAGATTCAAGTTTGTTCAAATCATGATCCCCGGGGCTTGGGTGGGGCCAAAATGGCCGACTCAAGTTTTTCAAAGGTATATATAGGGAAACCTTTTTAAATCTTCTTGTCAAGTACTTCAAAGCTATGATTAGTGATATTTATATGGAATCATCCTCAGGAAGCGTAGTTTCTAGTTTGTTCAAATGATGAATGGCTTTCAAGCCCGATGTCCGCAGGTGAGCGCTGTGGCTCCTGGGCCTCTTGATCTTTGTTTTTTGTTTTCACCTGGCCAGTTGTTCAGATAAGTGATTTGGCGTATGGTCTATCTTCACAAAAATTGTAAGGTGGTGACTGTAATCTTCGAAAGACGACACTTGATTTTATTTTGAAACATAATAGCTCAATATCAAAGTCCTAAACAGCAAAATGATATTAATTAAATTTTAGCATTGAAATGCTATCCTAAAAGTCAATTTTTTTTCTTTTTAAATAAACTTTTTATCTTATTATAGTCATGATAATATTTGAAAACACCTTGTTTAACCATTTTCAATCAATCATCAGAAATACAAAGCAAAGGTCAACAAACTATACTTACTATAGCACTCTCACAAGTGTCGGTAATTTGTTTTATATTTTTATATACTAAACATGGGTTTTAAGGGATAAAAACACAAATCTAAAGGGAAAAGGAAATCATTTTTCTAAAATAAAAACTGCGTGATTTTACTTATAATAATTTTGTCATAATTTATTTGTATTTTCTAACTTGACTACATGCAGTGGAAAAAGAGTAGATGAAAACTAATCAAGCCATCTAAAATATGTAATCAGTGTTTTTTGATTTTATTTTTAGATGAGTTCTCCACACTGACTGATGACGATGTGTTAGTGTTGTTCTGTTTTCTGTGCTCTGACTCCGGTCCTCCTGACTTCACCGACTCAGAGTGGCTGGACAAGCTTAATGAGATACGACATTGGGTGTACAGTAAAAAGAATCCTGTAACAAGTGAGGAAGCACAGCAGACTCTGGACAGACTGAAGTCACGTGATTACCTCTGGGAAGATCAGGACAAGATAACGGAAGACACAAAGGACGAGACAATGTATAGGATAGCATCAATAAACGAACGTATACTATACTTGTACAGTAGTCATGACACAGCCAGTGTGTACCTGAGATCAGTGAGACACAACAGAAAACCTGGTGAGAAGTGTGTCTCTAGTCTTGGCTGTGATTCCTTACTGATACTCCGTCTACAGATGAACATACTGACTCACGTCACCATGGAGGACAAGAGAATATATGATCAGATACACCAGATATGTAAGACATTGTGGAGAAATGTGATAGTTTCCTAATTTATATTATGTTTGAAATGATTATATCTAATTCTGAACATTAATATATCTCATGACATGATCTTAAGATATAATCTATAGATTCTGATCCTTTTATTTATACTTCATGGGGCTCTCAAATGCTGCAATCTGAAGATTCCTATAAAATAATTGTTTATCTATTGGTTATTTGTATCTAACTCATTCCTTATTAGGTTTATCTACATGTTATTTATATGTTTATTTCATGTTATTCCAGATAAAATATTGCGCTTATACGATATTAATTATGATACGATATTATTTTTTTCTGCAGTGAATGTTACAGGAGATATGCTAAAGGAAAGTAAAGATAAGCGTAAAGAGTTTCTAATGAATCTGAGAAGAGAAGGGGAGACTGTACATTACAGAGAAAGATCACAGGACAGTGTAGATCACGTGACGTGGCTCTGGAGATACGGGAGACCTGACATCGTGAGATCCTGTATAGGTCTACATCCACACAACGACATTTACATCATCGACAACAAAGCTTACAGAAAACCTACTGGGAAGAAGAACATTGGGATTTGTATGTATTATATAAGGATCCTTGCTTTAGAAATACCTTCTTTTTTTGGAAACTCTATTCTTTTTTATGGCAATCATCCACTTAGGCCATGGTTTTTAATACACAATATCAGAAAAAAATAAAAAAGTTCTGAAATTGATAATGCTGCATGGTTGAAATCTGTATATATTCCAATTTCCCTAAATACATGTATTTGTAAACAATTCATTTGTATTTTATATACGAATATTGAGATATTAAACCATAATCTTAATATTACTGAAAGACAGATCTTATAAAAGACAATGTAATAATATCAAAAATACCTTGAATGACATAATTTTTATGACTATAAAGTTTGTTTTATTTCTCTGATCACTTTTGCAAAGACATGTTTTTGAAAGATAGCATAGATACAAATATTTAAACCAGCTCTGCAGATTTTCCTCAGGATAGATCTTTACGAAGGACGACTATTCATATTTTCTTGAAAAAAAAGACGTGTATATCCTTGTGTAAAACTTTGATCCTCCATTGTGACCCAACCCTACCCCCGGGGGTCGTAATTTGAATAAACTTATATCTACACTACCTAGGACGGAGTTTCTTGAGAAGAAAATTCTTAAAGCACGCCACGAAATTTTCACCATTTCCTAATTATATTCCTTTAAATGAGGGTGTGGCACTTAATTTGAATAAACTTAAGTTCCATTCACACAGGGATGCTTTATGGCAAGTAAAGTTGAAATCGGTCCAGTGGTTCTGGAGAAATCGAAAATGTGAAAAATATACAAACGGACGGAAAGACAGACGGACAGACAGACAGATTACAAATTGAGATCAGAATAGCTCGCTTGATCTTTCAGCTTAAGTGATCTAAAAATAATGTTCATTTTTTGTACGTTCCCTATATAAACCTTTATAGAATCTGCCGCCGTTATAGCTCCATATAATGGCGAATTTGTACATATGTGCAGAATAAACAGCATTTTTTTTTATATGAGCTATAAAATTTTTATTGACGTTTTGACCTTGACCTCACCATTTTGAAATTCTTCTTTAGCTTAGTTTTTAATAAATAATAATGACACGTTTTTTTTTTCAAACCTTATATGCTTTTACATACTTATATAAGCTTACCGGCTGGAACAAAATTGTTTAACTTTCATTTGACCTGAACCTAATTATTCAAAAATATACATTATTTAAATAAACCATCCACAATATTTATCAAACTAATGTGTTGCTCAAAAGAAGTATTCAACTGTATCAAATCTTTCGAACTTTAACTTTCCTGTGACCTTGAAATTATTTGTCTTTCAATTGAATTTTTATTAGTTTTATAGAAAACATTTAAAATATTTTAATATAATCTTAGGCATTCACACATGTACAAGTACAAAATTTGATGATATTTATCATTTTCATTCATTGTTTAGTATGTCAAAAGACAATTTTAATTTTAAAGATCGAAGCGATTAAAAATATTCTCATCAAAATGCTTACACTTATTCTAACTTTAATGTTGCATTATGGGGCATTCATGTCGCAAGGGCATATTCTTACCTTGTTTTTATTTTCAATTGCTTAATGTATTAAGGCTTAGATGTACCTTAGAAAACTCAATGCCAAAAAAATACACTGTCCTGGCTTCGGGATCACCAATACTGATACATCCTCAGATCTGAGATTTCTCTGAAAATTTAAGTTCCTCTCATCAAACTATGACACAAAAAATTATATTCTCAAACATTTGTTTTTTTTAGCTCACCTGAGCCAAAGGCTCAAGTGAGCTTTTCTGATCACATTTTGTCCGTCGTCCGTCCGTCTAGCTGTCCGTCTAGCTGTCCGTCTGTCCGTCCGTCTGTAAACTTTTCACATTTTCGACTTCTTCTCAAGAACCACTGGGCCAATTTTGACCAAACTTAGTACAAAGTATCCTTTGGTAAAGGGAAATTTAAATTGTTAAAGTGAAGGGACAAATCTCCTCGCAAGGGGAGATAATCAAGAAAAGACAAAAATAGGGTGGGGTCATTAAAAAATCTTCTTCTCAAGAACCACTGGGCCAGTAAAGCTGAAACTTACGTGGAAGCATCCTGGGGTATTGTAGATTCTAAAGTGTTCAAATCATGACCCCCAGGGTAAGGGCGGGGCCACAATGGGGAATCAAAGTTTTACATAGAAATATATAGGAAAATTCTTTGAAAAGCTTCTTCTCAAGAACCACTGGGCCAGTAAAGCTGAAACTTATGTGGAAGCATCCTGGGGTATTGTAGATTCTAAATTGTTAAAATCATGACCCCCCGGGGGAAGGGCGGGGCCACAATGGGGAATCAAAGTTTTACATAGAAATATATAGGAAAATTCTTTGAAAAGCTTCTTCTCAAGAACCACTGGGCCAGAAAAGCTGAAACTTATATGGAAACATCCTGGTATAGTGTAAATTCTAAATTGTTCAAATCATGACCCCATGGGGAAGGGCGGGGCCACAATGGGGAATCAAAGTTTTAAATATAGAAATATATAGGAAAAATTTTGAAAATCTTCTTCTCAAGAACCACTGGGCCAGGAAAGCTGAAACTTATGTGGAAGCATCCTGGTATAATGTAGATTCTTAATTATTCAAATAATGACCCCCGGGGGAAGGGCGGGGCCACAATGGGGAATCAAAGTTTTATATAGAAATATATAGGAAAAATCTTTGAAAATCTCCTCAAGAACCACTGGGCCAGAAAAGCTGAAACTTATGTGGAAGCATCCTGGTATAGTGTAGATTTTAAATTGTTAAAATCATGACCCCCCGGGGAAGGGCGGGGCCACAATGGGGTATCAAAGTTTTACATAGAAATATATAGGAAAAATCTTTGAAAACCTTCTTCTCAAGAACCACTGGGCCAGAAAAGCTGAAACTTATATGGAAACATCCTGGTATAGTGTAAATTTTAAATTGTTCAAATCATGACCCCATGGGGAAGGGCGGGGCCACAATGGGGAATCAAAGTTTTAAATATAGAAATATATAGGAAAAATTTTGAAAATCTTCTTCTCAAGAACCACTGGGCCAGGAAAGCTGAAACTTATGTGGAAGCATCCTGGTATAATGTAGATTCTTAATTATTCAAATAATGACCCCCGGGGGAAGGGCGGGGCCACAATGGGGAATCAAAGTTTTATATAGAAATATATAGGAAAAATCTTTGAAAATCTTCTCCTCAAGAACCACTGGGCCAGAAAAGCTGAAACTTATGTGGAAGCATCCTGGTATAGTGTAGATTTTAAATTGTTAAAATCATGACCCCCCGGGGAAGGGCGGGGCCACAATGGGGTATCAAAGTTTTACATAGAAATATATAGGAAAAATCTTTGAAAACCTTCTTCTCAAGAACCACTGGGCCAGAAAAGCTGAAACTTATGTGGAAGCATCCTGGTATAGTGTAGATTTTAAATTATTTAAATCATGACCCCCGGGGCAAGGGCGGGGCCACAATGGGGTATCAAAGTTTTACATAGAAATATATAGGAAAAATCTTTGAAAATCTTCTTCTCAAGAACCACTGGGCCAGAAAAGCTGAAACTTATGTGGAAGCATCCTGGTATAATGTAGATTCTAAACTGTTTAAATAATGACACCCGGGGGAAGGGCGGGGCCACAATGGGGAATCAATTTTTATATAGAAATATATAGGAAAAATCTTTGAAAATCTTCTTCTCAAGAACCACCGGGCCAGAAAAAGTGAAGATTATGTGGAAGCATTCTGGGGTAGTGTAAATTCTAAATTGTAGGAATCAAGACCCCCGGGGGAAGGGCGGGGCCATTATAGGGAATCAAAGTTTTACATAGAAATATATAGGAAAAATCTTTGAAAATCTTCTTCTCAAGAACCACTGGGCCAGAAAAGCTGAAACTTATGTGGAAGCATCCTGGTATAGTGTAGATTTTAAATTGTTTAAATCATGACCCCCGGGGCAAGGGCGGGGCCACAATGGGGTATCAAAGTTTTACATAGAAATATATAGGAAAAATCTTTGAAAATCTTCTTCTCAAGAACCACTGGGCCAGAAAAGCTGAAACTTATGTGGAAGCATCCTGGTATAATGTAGATTCTAAACTGTTTAAATAATGACACCCGGGGGAAGGGCGGGGCCACAATGGGGAATCAATTTTTATATAGAAATATATAGGAAAAATCTTTGAAAATCTTCTTCTCAAGAACCACCGGGCCAGAAAAAGTGAAGATTATGTGGAAACATTCTGGGGTAGTGTAAATTCTAAATTGTAGGAATCAAGACCCCCGGGGGAAGGGCGGGGCCATTATAGGGAATCAAAGTTTTACATAGAAATATATAGGAAAAATCTTTGAAAATCTTCTTCTCAGGAACCACTGGGCCAGAAAAGCTGAAACTTATATGGAAACATCCTGGTATAGTGTAAATTCTAAATTGTTAAAATCATGACCCCCCGGGGGAAGGGCGGGGCCACAATGGGGAATCAAAGTTTTACATAGAAATATATAGGAAAATTCTTTGAAAAGCTTCTTCTCAAGAACCACTGGGCCAGAAAAGCTGAAACTTATATGGAAACATCCTGGTATAGTGTAAATTCTAAATTGTTCAAATCATGACCCCATGGGGAAGGGCGGGGCCACAATGGGGAATCAAAGTTTTAAATATAGAAATATATAGGAAAAATCTTTGAAAATCTTCTTCTAAAGAACCACTGGGCCAGGAAAGCTGAAACTTATGTGGAAGCATCCTGGTATAATGTAGATTCTTAATTATTCAAATAATGACCCCCGGGGGAAGGGCGGGGCCACAATGGGGAATCAAAGTTTTATATAGAAATATATAGGAAAAATCTTTGAAAATCTCCTCAAGAACCACTGGGCCAGAAAAGCTGAAACTTATGTGGAAGCATCCTGGTATAGTGTAGATTTTAAATTGTTAAAATCATGACCCCCCGGGGAAGGGCGGGTCCACAATGGGGTATCAAAGTTTTACATAGAAATATATAGAAAAAATCTTTGAAAACCTTCTTCTCAAGAACCACTGGGCCAGAAAAGCTGAAACTTATATGGAAACATCCTGGTATAGTGTAAATTTTAAATTGTTCAAATCATGACCCCATGGGGAAGGGCGGGGCCACAATGGGGAATCAAAGTTTTAAATATAGAAATATATAGGAAAAATTTTGAAAATCTTCTTCTCAAGAACCACTGGGCCAGGAAAGCTGAAACTTATGTGGAAGCATCCTGGTATAATGTAGATTCTTAATTATTCAAATAATGACCCCCGGGGGATGGGCGGGGCCACAATGGGGAATCAAAGTTTTATATAGAAATATATAGGAAAAATCTTTGAAAATCTTCTCCTCAAGAACCACTGTGCCAGAAAAGCTGAAACTTATGTGGAAGCATCCTGGTATAGTGTAGATTTTAAATTGTTAAAATCATGACCCCCCCGGGGAAGGGCGGGGCCACAATGGGGTATCAAAGTTTTACATAGAAATATATAGGAAAAATCTTTGAAAACCTTCTTCTCAAGAACCACTGGGCCAGAAAAGCTGAAACTTATGTGGAAGCATCCTGGTATAGTGTAGATTTTAAATTATTAAAATCATGACCCCCGGGGCAAGGGCGGGGCCACAATGGGGTATCAAAGTTTTACATAGAAATATATAGGAAAAATCTTTGAAAATCTTCTTCTCAAGAACCACTGGGCCAGAAAAGCTGAAACTTATGTGGAAGCATCCTGGTATAATGTAGATTTTAAACTGTTTAAATAATGACACCCGGGGGAAGGGCGGGGCCACAATGGGGAATCAATTTTTATATAGAAATATATAGGAAAAATCTTTGAAAATCTTCTTCTCAAGAACCACCGGGCCAGAAAAAGTGAAGATTATGTGGAAGCATTCTGGGGTAGTGTAAATTCTAAATTGTAGGAATCAAGACCCCCGGGGGAAGGGCGGGGCCATTATAGGGAATCAAAGTTTTACATAGAAATATATAGGAAAAATCTTTGAAAATCTTCTTCTCAAGAACCAGTGGGCCAGAAAAGCTGAAACTTATGTGGAAGCATCCTGGTATAGTGTAGATTTTAAATTGTTTAAATCATGACCCCCGGGGCAAGGGCGGGGCCACAATGGGGTATCAAAGTTTTACATAGAAATATATAGGAAAAATCTTTGAAAATCTTCTTCTCAAGAACCACTGGGCCAGAAAAGCTGAAACTTATGTGGAAGCATCCTGGTATAATGTAGATTCTAAACTGTTTAAATAATGACACCCGGGGGAAGGGCGGGGCCACAATGGGGAATCAATTTTTATATAGAAATATATAGGAAAAATCTTTGAAAATCTTCTTCTCAAGAACCACCGGGCCAGAAAAAGTGAAGATTATGTGGAAGCATTCTGGGGTAGTGTAAATTCTAAATTGTAGGAATCAAGACCCCCGGGGGAAGGGCGGGGCCATTATAGGGAATCAAAGTTTTACATAGAAATATATAGGAAAAATCTTTGAAAATCTTCTTCTCAGGAACCACTGGGCCAAAAATGCTGAAACATATGTGCCCATGGAAGGATCATTGGGTAGTTTAGATTTCAAAATGTCTAAATTATGATCAGTGGGGTAGGGTGGGAATGCATTATGTATAACAAGGGTGAAATCTGGTAAAGAACAGAATGGTCAAAGCTTCTCAGGTGAGCGATGTTGCCCATTGGCCTCTTGTTTTTTTTTCAAATCTGGGATAATTTTTCAAGTATGACATTTTTTATCGAATAGGAGTATAATGTCTCATACATGATAATGATTGATTTAGAAAACTCAATATTGAATGCACATGTAACGTAAATCAGCCATACTACATTCAACAACTTCATGTCAACAACAAGGGAGATAAATCAACTATGTAAATAATCAGGGTTATCTTTCTTAGATCAAAAATTATAATGAAAGTATATTTACTCATACAATTTACAATGTGTTTCACCACGTTATTTTTTTCGACTGTTAAGCATAGAAAAAAGATTAGATGCATACCACTCTCGATCAAAATCTCGCAAAATTATTCAAATTACGCAAGCACAGATAGAATGTTAATTTCTCCTAAGACTTGGTCATGCTGTGAGGAAGGGGGGTGGGGGTAAGTATGCACATATAAACGTTGTCATTGTAATATTGTGCATAATAATGAATGAAATAAAGAAAAGATAATAAAGGATTATTGTAGTGACACATTATTCTACATAACATGTACATGTATATTTTCATTCATACACTTAGGAATTAATAAAATTGAATCATTGAATTTCAACATTGATACATTTATTTACAGTGTTCATGAATATCAGAATAGGAAATATGAATAGATCGATATTATATCAAACCTCTTATCTATTCTTCGGAGGTTATATAATTTACTATTTATCAGTGTAAATTAAAGGAAAATATTGAAATAAATCTGTATATACATAATTCCATTTGCAAATATTTCTGTTCTTATCAATTAATGTATAAAAATCACAATTTAGCAATCACTTACATGTATAATAGCAATCAGTCGTAGATCTATTAATTGGTTCTTAACTAAGTCTAGATTTCTTATCTGAGAATTTGGATCTTATACTCACAATGTATAGTGGGTAAACTTTAAAACCGTGACCGTTTATTAGTCCCCTACCATGAAACCGGAGGTGACGTTAGGTTTCCTCTGCGTCTGTCCATCAGTTAGTCCCTCTGTTTGTCCCTGTCTGTTTGTCAGTCTGTCCTACTTGGTTTCCCCCCATTTTTTTTCTAAATACTTGCAGATATTGAACTGAATTTTGGTATGTGCATGTTTCTTGATGAGTTACAGATCAAGCTTAAATGTCGCTTCGCTACATTGATTTTTGACAAAATTATGGCATTTTAATTTTTCATAATCGTTTGAGATCGGGTTCGTGTTAAATTGTTATGTTATTGACTCCTAAATCTGAAAAGACGTTGAGAAATGAGTTGAATTTTTTTGTTAACGTGGATTATTTTATTAGTTAAAGGCATTCATGACCTCAAAATCAAGCAGTTTAACATTCGACATAACTTTTGCATGTTATAAATGACATCCTAAAGAAAAAGGAAAACCCGGTAGGGGGTTTGTTTTGTTTATGCAATACTCTCAGATTGTGTGTTTATTTTATTAATTAGAATATAATCTTGACTTTTGGACAGTCCGAGGAGATTTATAATTTATAACAAATATACCAGCATGTATAGAACTACAACTAATATTTCAAAATTAAACAGGCTTAATCAGAGAATGTACATCCCCCTTTTTAAGGAAAAAACAAGAAAATGAGTTGATCACGGGTGGGGATGGGATCTAGGGGGGTGGATACACTAAAAAAAGGCAGGCTGCGTCATTGGGAGACATGGTATAACATTTATTCCAACAAAAACTTGAAAGATCATCAGATATCTCCAGGAATTGAACGTTTTACACACAGAGTGTGTATCTATGACCTTGATTTTTGACTTTTTGACTTAAACATGAATAGGGGTCTTCCTTATGTCATAGCAAGTTGTGGTATAAAATGTAACTGCATAGGGTCAAAGACTTTTCGAGATTTCAAGCAGAAACGAAAGTGTGTTTTGTTTTAAAATTGAACAATAGCTTCTTCAAAAATACAAAGACAATATTTGAATTTCATTCAAGAATTTATAGTCTCTAGATTGTATTTTTTCTTTCTCGTTGAAAATCTAGCTAAACTAAGTTATTACTTAAACAAACGTAAAACGACAACTTGGGAAGGGAGGGGATGGTTTAGTTCATTTTATTTCTGCCCAGATATAATCAATATTTTGAAATTCTTTGTATAATAAAGGTAGGTTAAAATCATATAGGATTCTGGAATAAAATGTGTTATATATCAGCCACAATTGTGTAAGAAAAAATGCCGATTTACCCAGAAAAGTTTAATAGTATTAAAATGCAAATGTCAAATACGGCAATTAAAAATCCTTATATTTATTTATAAATATTCAATCGCTGAAAATACATAACATATTATCTTTTATCATAAAAATGTAACTTATTCTAAAAAAAGGGCTTAATTCTTATTTTAGGTAAATGTGATAACTATTTGCCAAAAATTCGGAATCTATTATACAGCATGCTGTTAGCTGAGAAATATCAGCTGAATGTCAATGAACAATCACACAGAGTCATAAGGGACAAAATCAAAGACAGATATTACCCTGATATTACTGAAGACGACTCTTTAGATCTTCCTGAAGGAATCACAGAAACACGTGACGGTGTGATGACCTTTATATCAGACGACATCCGACATGACGTCATGTACGCCTTTGTTACGGAGTGTCTGGTGGAGGACAGTGATCTGGAGTTTTTCCTAACCACGGCGTCACGTGACGTGATATCAGAATACTGTCGGTCCTGGGATTATGAGAGGAGTGAGGGAGGAAGATGTCTGTATATACCGTACCTACCGGAGAAGATATGCGACCTCTTCATAGACAAACTACACCTGGACATCATCACACACTGTACCGTATCTGACTGGAGGATTCATGACAGGATCAGTAAACGTTGTGAGTATTATTGATCTAAAATTATATTTGT
The DNA here is from genome assembly GCF_032062105.1 of Saccostrea cuccullata. Lineage (NCBI taxonomy): Eukaryota > Metazoa > Mollusca > Bivalvia > Ostreida > Ostreidae > Saccostrea > Saccostrea cuccullata. Next base: position 6,607 of record NW_026933217.1, on the reverse strand, counting down.
TTTTTTAAATTTTATAGAAGGGTTTTCCTCATATATGAATTTAGTTGCATAATTTAATTTAGAGGACATACATGTTTGTACGCAAGACGATCTCATATACTGCCTATAATCATGTGTAATATTACTAACACATTAAACATGTTAAAGGTTAATGAACTGTATGCAACGTTCAAATGGAAATGATTTTAATATAATTTGAAATTATTTAAAAAACAAATTATACAAACAAAAACATGAATGACTGGATCGTGAAAAATTGGTAACAAAGTCAGTCAGATGAAGATTCCGATTCAAACGACCCCCCCCCCCCCCCCCCCCCCGTCACCCTTTTACGATTTTATACCTTGAAAGAATTTTCTAGGTTAGATTATTTTTTTTTACGGTTCATACTTCATGTAAGAAGTCACGAAATGAGATGAAATGGGTTGGTGGGTGGGGCAATTGTCCAAGACAGTGCTTCTGGTAGAGTCAGCGGCATTTAGCGGCATTTGTCCAAGACAGACCTTCGAGTAGAGTCCGCGGCATTTAGCGGCATTTCTCCAAAACAGAAGTTCTGGTAGAGTCAGCGGCATTTAGCGGCATTTGTCGGTATACTCATGCAGCTTATTACGTAAAAGATTTAAACTGGGATAGGTTGAATTAGCAATTTGTAATCATACAGCTTAGTCCGTAAAAGATATAAAACTGGGATACATTTTATAATCATGCAGCTTATTCCGTAAAAGATTTAAAATGCAGCTTATTCCGTGAAAGATATAAAACTGGAATAGGTGAACATTTTAAAATCATGCAGCTTATTCCATAAAAGATATAAAATGCTGCTTATTCCTTGAAAGATACGAAACAGGGATAGGTTAACATTTTATACTCATTTTTTCTTCGAATTTTTTCTCTACTGCAGTAAAGAATTGGAAAATGAAAATTTTTTAATTTAATTTTTTAATAAGGTTGGGATGGAAAATAATAACCTTTCATCTAAATTTTCTACAAATACCGACAAGCAGTATTCAATTACATTTTAATTATTCTACCTCTACCGATTTTCCCTATTTAAAAATTAAATAGTAAAATGTGAATTATTCCCTAGAAATCAACATGAATGGACTAATCCCGGATCTTTGGTTTAATAAGCTAATCCGTGCTTCGGAAGCTAATTTCCGGTTATTCGTAATCCTCTTGAATTAACCTTTGTGTCGGTATATTAAAATGTTATTTGACTACATGCCTGTAATCCCCGTGTGTTAATCAAGTGAGTTCATCCCTGCTCCGAAACCTAATACCTCGTCATTTGCAATCCTCCCTTTTTTTGTATCGATCGGTATAATAAAACGGTCCAAAAGTATACCGTTCAGGGATTTAGCAAGATTTCAATTCCCTCTACCAAGACTATAAACAATGGTTAACAGGTGTTACACAGGTGCTATTACATAATTTTATACAAATATGAAGAAAAAAAATGAAAACAAAAAGAGGTAAAAAGAACTATGCAGGTGTCTTTTTTGTATTACACATGTATTAATATTACTGTATGGTAAAGTTTTCCCTCTTTTAAAACATTCAAACACAAATTTCCCGTTTTTTAAGTATATTTTCTGAATCGGAATTAAGTAATTCAATAAATTTTGCCAAACTAGGTCTTACATAATAATATTTTTTAATATGTTTTTCTCTTAACTCAGTATAGAAGTTACATATCAGAACAAAATGATATTCATCTTCTGTTTCGTTTGATGTACAAAATATACATTTTCGTTCACTTGTGGGACATTTTTTATCATATCTACCAGATTCAATGCGTAGAGTCTAGTTAATGCTTTTCTGTGCTTTTCATAATATATATAATTAAGATAGCCAGCCTGTTGTAAAGTCGGGTTTAGATATTTAAACAATTTAAGAGGCTGAGCATTTTTTATATCTACTCTCAGTTTTTGGAAAAAACAATCAGCTTGTCTTTGTTCAAAATACATATAAAAGACCTTTTCATTTACTGACTCAGGAAAGACCACACATCTCCAAAACCATGAGACAAAAGGGTCAGCTTGTCTTTGTTCAAAATACATATAAAAGACCTTTTCATTTACTGACTCAGGAAAGACCACACATCTCCAAAACCATGAGACAAAAGGGTCTGCTTTATATACCTATATTCGATTCATTTGGCTGGATATTTTTTTTAATTTGAAGTACGTTGGGATTACATTAGATTATACAGCATGTATTTAGATCTCATGCGTGGATCTAGAAGGGGTCGGGGGGGTTACCATAGACCCCCTTGGAAAACTCTGAACCCCCCCCCCCGGTAAACGCGAATATGTATGTGAAATGAATGTGAAAAGTGAAAGATTTAGGCAATAGAAATCATAACACAACCCCCCCCCCCCCCCACACACACACACACACACAAAATAGATTTTGACGTTTTGGCGATTTTTTTTTCTTCCTTTCTTTAATCTTTCTTTACTGGGATAGACACCACGCCTTGAAAAAAAAATCTGGATCCGCGCCTGCGTCTAACGCCAAACATAAAAAAAAATATTTTATTCTAACAACACATGTATTCATACTTATAAAATATCAGGATATCGGTTTCGTTGGAGATCTTTAGTCTACTTTGTTATGAATTCTTTTCCATGTAATCTCATAGTTTCAGTTATAAACTACTCAATAAAAAACATGACATTTCTTGTGAGCGTTACCCTCATTCGTAATGACGATTACATGATAAATGTTTTCTTTTTAATAAAAAGGACCAGATAAAATGGAAATATATATATATATATATATATATATATATATATATATATATATATATATATATATATATATATATATATATATATATATACCCTATGTGTTTTATGTACATGCGATTATATGTTTTTTTTTTTACTTTTCAAACAGTGTGCTTTACTTCGTACATTTATATTACATACAATGTTACAAAGAGGATGCAATAAAAAAAAATTAAGATGGATACAGCAGTGTCATAGAACGCGTTTTATCACTCTTAAAAAATGCAAATAATCCATGTTCTTTATTCTGTTTACATTTCAAATTTCGACTTCATGATTTTTAAAACTATTTTCTAAACATTAAGTTTCTTGTAAGATTACTTTTTTTATCCAAATACATGTAAATGACCATTATAAAAAAAAATAACCTCTTATTATGAACGAAAAGAATCGTTAATTAGGCCTATAGAACCCCCCCCCCCACCCCTGTTTTTTTTTTCTCTCAAAAAGAACCTACTTCCATTGTAAAATGTCCACTGAAAAGTCACCTTTTTTGTTGCTGGATGGGAATTGAAGGTGCCTCACTACCTCAACGAAATAGGATTTTCGAGATTGGACGCTTTACCTTTTTTTTTTTTTGGCTTTTTAATTAGTTTTTTTTTTTTAGGTTATTTGGCATCCCCCCTTTAAAAAGCGATACTACATTTTTCACATTGGGCAAATTCCACAACCCAGATGACAGCAACATTGCTTCAAAATCTCTGTACGAATTGCTAATAACCTCCAATCAAAAGGTATCACTGAAGTGTCAAATAACTATAAATCGATTAGCGTACACGTGTCTTTCATTCCATTCCAGTAGGGAGGAATTTCTCGATGTGAAAAGGTCACACATTCACATCCTTAATTATTACCAAAGTATACACAGTGGGTGATGGAGGAAAAGAGTTTTCTTTATTGTTAACTCTCCTGTATTAACTCACACTGTTTTTATTAATTTACCTATACTATGATAATATCATTGTTTTAAACTTTCAAAAATTATTGCTATATAGAGGAATGAAACAAAAAATCTAACAATTAAACACGCAACTGATAATATACAGTTTATATGCACCCCCATTTAACGTTATCTATATTTTAATCGCGGACGGATGTTTATTTATATGCATGTTGTGTGCCTGTCAATTTTTACATGTATATAACACGTTAGGCATATTCTTGAGAGTCTAGCGTAATTCTGAAAGACTGAATCTTTTTTTAAAGATTAATATTGTTAACACATTACTCATCGATCCTCTTGTTTTATAACGTTTCAAGCATCCAAGCCACACTGATCTGTTCGCTAATGAATATTAATGAAATGTGCGCAACATTGAGGATGCGTCGTATATTATGTCAATGTTGTATTCTCACTTGTGCAGTTTTCGTTTTTACGTTTGTGTAATTTTCTCGTTATATCGTGTAAATATTTTGTTGATTGTGTAGTTTTGGTATAGTTTGTGTAAATTTCAATAACTTCCTGTGTATTTTCCGCACTTTGTGTAAGTTTTAACTCACTCGTGTAATTTTTGTTTAAGGTCGTGCAGAAAATACTTTTGAACCAATCAGCGTGCCATTGCAGGAATTACGAGCAACAATTCAACGAAATGGCATTTGAAATCTGAGATGTACTATTAAGGGTGAAATCTATTAAATGCCAAAAAATTATTTTTGGATTTATTTATTTATTTATTTTTTTTTTTTGGTCTTAATACAGTGGGAGTTACTGTAGAAGTTCTGGAGTGGGGCCAGGATTTTATTTTCTTTTTTTATTACTTTATTATCTAACGATGTTCATTATTTTATGATTCAGTGGGAGTCCCTAGAGAAGTACTTGCGTGGGACCAGGAGGCCAGAGAGCGGTATGTGGAGTACGCTAAGAGAGGAACACAGACAGTCCACCACGCCCGAGGGATGATTGTAGGATGTGCTGGGGTGGGGAAAACCACGCTACTTAAACGTCTACTCGGGTGTACCGAAAAAGAGATTAAAGAAGTAAAATCTACCGAGGGATTGGAGGTGCATGAGGAAATATTTGAATTATGTGATGAAGTAAAATCTTTGAAAGGTAAGATATGATACTAGTAATTCAAATTTAACTTTGTTAATATATAAATAGAGGGAGAACCCATTCGAATATTGAAAATTAAACATAAATTCACAATTGCGATGTTTTATAACACTGTATAATTAAAAAATATACAATCTTCAGAAAAATAGGAATGAATTAGTTTGTACACATGGAAAAGAAAATATTTTTTTAAATGAAGTTTTTTTTACATCTAAGATTAAAAATGATTGAATCTGAGTGTTCTGAGTTATGCTTTGTCTAACTCTGGCAATACTGATCATATATTTCTTTTTATTCCAACAGCAACAATACGATATTTTCATGATCACTTTTTTTTCAGCCAGAGGAAAATACAAAGAAAAAAACTATGTAGAAAATACTTTTGAAAAATTGGATGCAAAGACCTTGACGTTCTTTGACTTTGGAGGACAGTGTGCGTACTACGCATGTCACCAGATTTACCTGACGAGGAGAGCTTTCTATATTGTGGTGATGGACGCCTCTAAACGTCTTGACCAGAAGGTGGATGAGGAAGTGTGTGATCAAGATGGTAGCGTCTTTTCTGGATGGACCTACGGAGGTAAGCATATTATATCTCGTCAATATACTTTGTAAGTTTCCTTTTCGTCAAGAAATTTTCAAGCGTAATTGTATCATTCATAAGCATGCAGTCATTTTTTCAAGAGGAAGATACGCACAGACATTCAGAGAGGAAACATAATCTAATTAAATCCAACATCCTAGATCCGGTATGAGAGGACAAAACGGATTTCATGATGATAATTACACAGACCTATTCCTAAAAAATTAATCAAAATTATGTACGCTCGCCCTGCAAAGACTACTCTGCTTCTTTATCATTCTTTCTGTAATTTTGGCAACCTTTGCCGAACCAGAATTTCCCAACCCCATGTCTGAAATAATCTAACTCTGATATCCGTTTCAAGTTATATAGTGCTGATGTATTTTCAATGATTTATTTCCGGAGAAATTCTAGAACTGATCTTCTTTGAAGGTACTTGGACACAGATTTGAAGTTATTATTTTCTCTATAATATTACGACTTATATATTTTAATAGCATTTCACACAAAAATTAATTAAAAATCTTATTTCATTTAAAAGATGTTAATATTTCAAATTTTTTGGCGGGTTTGATTAACACATCCTTGCACCTTTACAAATTAATTTTATTCTTAACCCTTAGGAAAAGTGGCAATCTCGTTGTGTATAAATGAAAAATATCAATACTATAATCCAGAAAATTCAGAGTAGACATGTTCGAAAGCAAACACAAAATATATTGTCCGTGCAGTTGTGGTAAGCAGACTGTGACGATTCAGAACGCACCCGGTGAATTCTAAAAATAAACAAAAACAGAACTCGTGCCCTGTTTACAAAAACTGTGTACATAACACGAGTATGCTCGATTTGCTAAACCATGTACGCATCCCTTAGTTCGGAATGACGATACTTGTGAAGGAGTTTTGCTTTCTAACATCTCTATTCTGAATAAAATTATTTTTCTGGATAAAAGTTTTAAATATTTCTCATTAATACACAACAAGATTACCATTTTTCCTAAGGATTAAGAATAAGGTTAAAATTTGTGAAAGTGCAAGCATGTGTCAATCAAACCCGCCGAAAATTTTGAAGTTTTAATAAATTTTGAATAAAATAAGATTTTTAATTAATTTTTGTGTGAAATGCTATTAAAATATGTAATTCGTAATATTATAGAGAAAATATTGACTTCAAATCTG